>NC_059229.1:633364-933364 GCF_020615455.1 Coregonus clupeaformis | reverse complement strand
CTGTTCCTTATCATTTATAATTATAGCAGTGTTATTATGTTACTTCATTGTAATATTGTTTTAATGCTATATCCTGATATTGTATCCTAATGACTAATAATATATATTTATTCTGTACTTTCAGAAACCACACACACAAACAGTATTGAACATAATTTGCCAACATCATATCTGGAAATGGACATATTTCTTATTTTGTATGCTAGCAACACACTGTTTGGAGAGGGAGTGGAGAGGATGATGAGGGAGTGGGGAGGTGGGTGAGATATTGTCAGTATTGTCAATATAATTGCATAATGGAACTGTATTTGATTTGTATGTGAACTGTATGTCCCATTACAAAAAAAAAAATGTGTTCAGTAATCATCTCACTTATTAACTGGATGTGAACTATGTGGCCATTGAGGTCAGCAGTGTCAATCTTATACCACTTGGTGGTTTTCCAAGCACATGCCACAAAGCTGTATATCATGTCCGCCTTATCCACTACCCCCATTTTGCGATTATAGTCAAGCACACAGTCTGGTTTGATCTTTCTCTCTCCCATCAGGTGGTCCAACTTCCCAGTGGCTCGCTCTTCTGTAGCTCCAAGGCATAGTGATTGGTCTCCTCCACTATGTCTCCCACCAGCTCCTCTGTAAGAAACAGCTTGAAGCACTCTGCCTCAGAGGGTGATGGCAAGGGACTTTGCACTCCAGACTGGGACTCATCAAAGCCAGGAGGGGTGAAATTGTTGGCAGCCTCTCAGCTACCACAGACCTCCTGTACTTCACCCACTGTTGTTCTGCCTCCATCACCACCAGCATCTTCAGAGGGACCACGACTTCGTCTGTGGGCAAGGGTTCCTCAGATTCAGGGTTCTCAATGGCCACAAAGTTGGGGGGAAGCTCTTCACTGTCACTGTCAGAATCCGATTCCTCACTTTCATACTGAGACTCATTGTCAGAATTTTAAAACATCTCCAGAATGTCCTTATTTGTGAGCTGTTTCCTTTTGAAAGACATTGCTAATGCTACAGCTTAGCCCACCAGCTACATACATAAACAACAACAATGAATGGCTCCAAGTGAGTGTCAGGGGTGACGTGATTGGCTGCCGGTGTGGTGATACTGATGATTTGTCTACACAAATGGTTTTCTTTACATAGCAGGTAAGAATAATTAACGTGGCAGGTTAGGTGAATTAATGTGGCAGGATAGAAGAAATAACACAGAAAGTGAGGTGAATTAGTGTAGGAGGTTGAGGTTAAGGTTAGGGTTAGGCTTAGCTGCAATGCTACAGTTGTCAACAACTGTTGTGCCCGACGCGACCACTAGATGGAGCTGTTGTAGGCCTAACTACTCCATCTAGCCACAACAGTCAAACGTCAACAAACCATGTGTGGCGACAAAACATCAGTATCATAACACCGGCACGTGCCACTTGTATCAATAAATCACTATCAGAAAATGGTTTGTATGGTATAGTGATGGGAAGTTCGGCTCTTTTTACTGACTCAGATCTTTTCAACTCAATCAGTCAAAATAACAAATCTTTCGACTAATTTCATTCATTTGAGTCAGTAATGCCCGGAGCACCCAGGACCCCCAAACGATGAACTGAAACCTCAAAAGAGTCATGATTCTACAAGCCTCTCGTTCACATGTCGTTCACCATAGGGGGCTTATTGGAGCTGTCATTTGTGACTGAGACTTGTAAAAGTGTGCTTTAAACAATGTACATTTGTTGATTGCTCAGCATACAAATAAGATTATTTGAAATGAAGTCTAGATGTGGCCGCAACCGAACTAGATTGTGAACTACTTGACGGAATGCATTGCTTGACTGCTGTGTGGGTCATAAGCACCATATAGTTCTTGAACTGCAGCCCCCCCCAAACGATTCGTTCTCGAGTTCGAGTTTGTTGAGCAGAGGCTGTGTATGTTTTGGTTCTACAAAGTTGTGTCCATCCTAACATTCAATAATCAATGAATTGAATTCATTCTTGCACCATGCAATAAATGATCAGTTCTAAATGTCTTTTTCTTCTCTATGCTGCCTGCAGCATGATCTAATTTCCTTCGCGTATGACCGAGCACGTCTCTCTGGAGCCGCTGAGCCGGAGGAGCGTGTATTAATCCTGCTATAGGACTCTTCGCGGTCAACAGGTCAAACAAACGACTAAAATTAACGAGTCACTCAGACAAACGAATCATGACTCTCAAGTCAGTAAAAAGAGTCGTTCAAAAAGAACGAATCGTTCGCGAACTGCACATCTCTAGTGTGGTAATCATTTCTTTATTTACTGTTTTATTGAGATGTTTCAAGTACTGGTGACAAATCATGCATTCCGATTCTTGCATAGATTGTAATGGACACACATTTTTTGAAGGTTGTACTGATTATGATGAGCTAATGCTAAGCTATTTGCAGGCTATGTGTGGAGCTATGTTTTTTTGACATAATTCAATGCATTCTGGGTGTCAAGTAAACGTCTGTCAGACCAAAGATGTTATAGCAAAATGAGGTGAAGGGATGGTTCACTCGGCTTTTGAGTAAACTTCCCGGAAGTGAATGATGGTAAACGACACACCTCCTTCGCCTTCAACATGCATACTGCAAACAGACCCAACTCATCTTGTCACCTTGTCTTGTCTTTGGTTGACGTGGTAAAGCAAACATGTTGGCGCACACAGACTCTACCCACCGTCAAATTACTTTAGACTTTTAGAAAGGGTTTTACTTAATTATTTTGATAACTGGTGAGCTCATCCGTGATGTGATCATTTGTAAATAGTTATTGCTATTAACTAATTCATATTATGGTTTCTGTCAGCCAAGAGTTAGCTAAATATGACCGCTTGTGTTGGCTCACTCGTTCCTCAGTTAGCACTAGGACTAATGTAGCCTACATGTTCCGATTTAGATGAGAATTGTGTTATGCTGTTGAATGTCTGAACATCTGCATTCCCCCAAAAACTGTTCACATTGAGGACATAAAGTTGCAAAGACTGTGTTCGTGGCAAAATGTTTCTGTGAAAAAACAGTGGCCAGCTCAAACGCTGACTGTTCCATCAATCATAACTAGACATTCAAATGAAGTGTTCTAATCACACCGGTTTGAGCTGGAGGGACTAAAGTAGAATGATCACACCTGTGTGCTCATGTGAAATCCATAGATTAGGGCCTAATTAATTTATTTTAATTTACTGATTTCCTTATATGAACTATAACTCAGTAAAATCTTTGAAATTGTTGCATTTATATTTTTGTTCAGTGTAATTTTAGTATACAAATAATTGTATTTAACCAAGCCCTGTTTAGCTTTGATATTTGTCACTGACCATTACCAATGTGCTATCATGAGAATGATTGTTGGGAGATCTCCACTTAAAAAATTAATATATTCACTGTTGCTATTGAAGTCATTCCAAACAGAAGGTTTAACAGAGCAAATGCAATTGTAACCATACTTTAGCAATCATATCATTAGTGATGCTATTTAGGCCTACAGTGGGGAAAAAAAAGTATTTAGTCAGCCACCAATTGTGCAAGTTCTCCCACTTAAAAAGATGAGAGAGGCCTGTAATTTTCATCAAAGGTACACGTCAACTATGACAGACAAATTGAGAAAAAAAATCCAGAAAATCACATTGTAGGATTTTTAATGAATTTATTTGCAAATTATGGTGGAAAATAAGTATTTGGTCACCTACAAACAAGCAAGATTTCTGGCTCTCACAGACCTGTAACTTCTTCTTTAAGAGGCTCCTCTGTCCTCCACTCGTTGCCTGTATTAATGGCACCTGTTTGAACTTGTTATCAGTATAAAAGACACCTGTCCACCACCTCAAACAGTCATACTCCAAACTCCACTATGTCCAAGACCAAAGAGCTGTCAAAGGACACCAGAAACAAAATTGTAGACCTGCACCAGGCTGGGAAGACTGAATCTGCAATAGGTAAGCAGCTTGGTTTGAAGAAATCAACTGTGGGAACAATTATTAGGAAATGGAAGACATACAAGACCACTGATAATCTCCCTCGATCTGGGGCTCCACGCAAGATCTCACCCCGTGGGGTCAAAATGATCACAAGAACGGTGAGCAAAAATCCCAGAACCACACGGGGGGACCTAGTGAATGACCTGCAGAGAGCTGGAACCAAAGTAACAAAGCCTACCATCAGTAACACACTACGCCGCCAGGGACTCAAATCCTGCAGTGCCAGATGTGTCCCCCTGCTTAAGCTAGTACATGTCCAGGCCCGTCTGAAGTTTGCTAGAGTGCATTTGGATGATCCAGAAGAGGATTGGGAGAATGTCATATGGTCAGATGAAACCAAAATATAACTTTTTGGTAAAAACTCAACTCGTCGTGTTTGGAGGACAAAGAATGCTGAGTTGCATCCAAAGAACACCATACCTACTGTGAAGCATGGGGGTGGAAACATCATGCTTTGGGGCTGTTTATCTGCAAAGGGACCAGGACGACTGATCCGTCTAAAGGAAAGAATGAATGGGGCCATGTATCGTGAGATTTTGAGTGAAAACCTCCTTCCATCAGCAAGGGCATTGAAGATGAAACGTGGCTGGGTCTTTCAGCATGACAATGATCCCAAACACACCGCCCGGGCAATGAAGGAGTGGCTTCGTAAGAAGCATTTCAAGGTCCTGGAGTGGCCTAGCCAGTCTCCAGATCTCAACCCCATAGAAAATCTTTGGAGGGAGTTGAAAGTCTGTGTTGCCCAGCGACAGCCCCAAAACATCACTGCTCTAGAGGAGATCTGCATGGAGGAATGGGCCAAAATACCAGCAACAGTGTGTGAAAACCTTGTGAAGACTTACAGAAAACGTTTGACCTGTGTCATTGCCATCAAAGGGTATATAACTGTCATGAGCACTCTCTCTCCCTGGTAGCAACATTAATTGCATTCAATTATCTTCCACTCTGCTCACCTCCCTCTCTCTACTCAGCCTAACTAGCTCCACCTGCCCTGCTCTGCTCTTGTTACCTGGCCAGCTGCACTGCATTTCCCACTCACCATCCTCACCTTGCCTCACTCTGTTCTAATTACTCTGCCAGCTGAACTGCATTTCCCCACTACCTCTCCCAGTATATCAAGCCCTGGTTTTCAGCCAAGCCCTGTCAGATCGTCTTCAAACCCGGACCAGTAACCTGCCTGTCTGCGCTCTGACTCCTGTTTGTGATACCGATCCTTTCTTGACTGCCTCCTTGTTCTACTGCCCCGTCTATCCCAACCTGCCTTCTGGACCTCGACTACTCTCCGATCTTCAGCCCCTCCGGTAACTCGTTTCTGCCTTCTGTCTCTCACCACGATATTTGCCCAGCCCTGATCTGTACTTCTGCCTGCCATTCATATTGCTGTTGTGTGTGTGTGTTCCCCCAGGTCTCCGACCACCAGATGAGCGTGCCCAGACGTTTTCACCACCCTCAGCCCGATACGCCGCTCCATCACTGGGGAACACACACACTAAGCACTTGGACTGGACACCCCGGACATTTGGTGACCCCGGAGCACAGGTACCCACAGGAGGACCCTGAAAGACCCCTGACACCCCTGGGACTCCTCTTCCCGCCTGTAACCTTGAATAAAGAACTCTGAATTTGAACTTGCGCTCTTGGGTCCTCTTCTGTTCGTGACAGAACGATCTGACCATCATGGACCCAGCGCACTCCCTGACCACGATGGAGGAAGAGCCAGAGAGGACTGCCCTACAGCGACTGGAACGCTCTGAGGGAGACATAAATCGGATGGCTGGCGACATCGCTTCCCTTCTCCAGCTATTCAACCAGCAGCAACAACAGTTCCAACTGCAGCAACAACAGCTAGCCCAGGCCCGCCTCCGACATATCCAATGTTCCGGCCTGTTACCACAGCCTGAAAGAGGTGTTCAACAAATCCAAGGCGACATCTCTACCCCCACACAGACCCTATGACTGCGCGATTGATCTCCTGCCTGGCACAGCACCTCCCAAGGGTCGTCTGTATTCACTGTCAGCCCCGGAAAGAAAGGCCATGGAGGACTACATTAATGACTCTCTTGCCTCCGGGATAATTAGACCGTCGTCTTCCCCCCGCAGGAGCGGGATTCTTCTTTGTCGGCAAGAAGGACGGTTCTCTTCGTCCATGCATAGATTACCGGGGTCTGAACGACATCACGGTTAAGAATCGCTACCCACTGCCCCTTACTTCGTCTGCCTTCGAACTGCTGCAGGGAGCCACTGTATTCACTAAGCTGGACCTTCGCAATGCCTACCATCTGGTGCGGATGAGGAGGGAGACGAATGGAAGACAGCGTTCAACACACCAACCGGCCACTATGAATATCTCGTCATGCCCTTCGGCCTCACCAATGCCCCAGCAGTTTTTCAAGCCCTAGTGAATGATATCCTCAGGGACATGCTAAATACGTTCGTATTTGTGTACCTTGACGATATTTTAATATTCTCAAAGACTCTGTCAGAACACACGCTCCACGTCCGGTTGGTCCTGCGCCGCCTGCTGGAGAACTCTCTTTTCGTGAAGGCAGAGAAGTGCGAGTTCCATGCCAAGACCGTTTCATTCCTGGGGTATGTGGTGACCGAGGGCAGCATTCAGATGGATCTCACGAAGGTGTCGGCTGTCACTTCCTGGCCAGTTCCTGAGTCTCGGAAGAAGTTGCAACAGTTCCTGGGCTTTGCCAACTTTTTATAGGAGATTCATCAGAAACTATAGCACAGTGGCTGCACCCCTCACGGCGCTAACCAGCACTAAACAACCGTACCAATGGACATCAGCTGCTGATAAGGCCTTCAATATCCTCAAGACATGTTTCACTTCTGCTCCCATCCTCCAGATGCCAGATGCAGCAAGGCAGTTTGTGGTGGAGGTAGATGCTTCGGACGTGGGAGTGGGTGCAGTGCTTTCTCAAAGAGCAGCTGAGGATGGCAAGATGCACCCTGTGCCTTCTACTCCCGTCGGCTAACCCCTGCCGAATGCAACTACGACATTGGGAACCGCGAGCTGTTGGCTGTCAAGCTCGCCCTTGAAGAATGGCGGCACTGGTTAGAGGGGTCAAAGGAACCATTCGTAGTGTGGACAGACCACAAGAACCTGGAGTATATCCAAACAGCCAGGAGGCTGAACTCCCGTCAACAGCGGTGGTCTCTGTTCTTTACGCGCTTCAATTTCACGCTCTCCTACCGCCCGGGATCTCGCAACATCAAACCTGATGCTCTTTCCCGGATGTTTCAGAAGGACGAGACCACCGCCATGACAGCTCCCATTCTTCCCAGCCACTTGGTCGTAGCGGCCCTCACCTGGGAGATCGAGAAGCAGGTCATGGAGGCTCTTCGGGACCAGCCAGGTCCAAGCACCAGCGCCCCCAACCGTCTGTTTGTTCCAGCAAATCTCAGGTCACCTGTGATTCAGTGGGGGCACGAATCCCGTCTGGCCTGTCATCCCGGCATCACTCGCACCCTTCATCTGGTCCGCCAGCGGTTCTGGTGGCGGGGGATGAGACGGGATGTCCGAGAATTCATCCGAGCTTGTCCCACTTGTAACCGAAACAAGACTCCCAACCAGCCTCCTGCTGGGTTGCTGCAACCCCTACTCATACCCAAGAGGCCCTGGTCCCACGTTTCACTGGACTTTGTTACGGGCCTTCCGCCCTCTGACGGACACACAGTCATCCTTACCATTGTTGACCGCTTTAGTAAGATGACCCACTTCGTGCCCCTTCCCAAACTACCCTCTGCTAAAGAGACCTCCCAGGTGGTCCTGGAACATGTGTTTCGTATCCATGGCCTACCCCAGGATATAGTGTCAGACCGGGGCCCGCAATTCTCAGCAACCTTTTGGAAGGAGTTCTGTCATCTCCTTGGGGCCACCGCCAGCCTATCGTCTGGATTCCACCCGCAGTCAAACGGCCAGACTGAACGCATGAACCAGGAGCTGGAGAAGGCACTGAGGTGTGTGGCTTCCCAAAATCCCCGGGCCTGGGCTCAACACCTGCTCTGGGTGGAATATGCCCATAATTCACTCACCAGTTCCTCCACCGGGCTCTCCCCCTTTCAGTGTGTCTACGGGTATCAACCTCCACTGTTTGCCAGCCAGGAGGCGGATGCCACCTGTCCGTCTGCTCTTGCGTATGCCCGCCGCTGCCGCCGCACTTGGGCCCAGGCTCGCACTGTGCTCCTGAAGTCTGGAACCAGCTACGCCGTCGGTGCCAACCGACGGAGGACCCCAGCACCTACTTACCGGGTTGGTCAGAAGGTCTGGCTGTCTGCCCGGGATCTGCCGCTGCGGGTTGTATCACGAAAGCTGGCCCTCGCTTCATTGGTCCTTTTCCTGTGCAGAAAGTCATCAGTCCAACGGCGGTCCGACTTCAGTTGCCCGCTTCCATGCGGGTCCACCCCACCTTCCACGTCTCCAAGGTCAAGCCGGTCCATGAAAGTCCCCTGGTCCCTGCAGCTCCGGCGCCACCTCCTCCGCGCCTCGTAGATGGCGGTCCTGTCTTCACCGTCCGGCGGCTGCTCCGCTCTAGGCGAAGGGGTAGGGGTCTCCAGTACCTCGTTGATTGGGAGGGATATGGTCCAGAGGAGAGGACCTGGATCCCGGCCAGGAGGATAGTGGACCGGACCCTTATCACTGACTTCCACCGACTACATCCTGATCAGCCTGCAATCCGTAGGGGCCGTCCAAGAGGGGTTCCTAGCCGTCCGGCCCGCCCCTGCTCCTGTCTCAGTGCCTGTCCTGTCTCCCGACCGTGACCCTCCAGCTCCTTCTGAGGATGAGGAGATTCACTCGGACCGCTCGGAGGAGTTCTGACCCGCCGCCTGCTCCCCTCCACCCTCCCGGCATGATGTTGTTCTTGGGACTTCTGGGGCCGTCCCTTGGAGGGGGTCCTGTCATGAGCACTCTCTCTCCCTGGTAGCAACATTAATTGCATTCAATTATCTTCCACTCTGCTCACCTCCCTCTCTCTACTCAGCCTAACTAGCTCCACCTGCCCTGCTCTGCTCTTGTTACCTGGCCAGCTGCACTGCATTTCCCACTCACCATCCTCACCTTGCCTCACTCTGTTCTAATTACTCTGCCAGCTGAACTGCATTTCCCCACTACCTCTCCCAGTATATCAAGCCCTGTTTTTCAGCCAAGCCCTGTCAGATCGTCTTCAAACCCGGACCAGTAACCTGCCTGTCTGCGCTCTGACTCCCTGTTTGTGATACCGATCCTTTCTTGACTGCCTCCTTGTTCTACTGCCCCGTCTATCCCAACCTGCCTTCTGGACCTCGACTACTCTCCGATCTTCAGCCCCTCCCGGTAACTCGTTTCTGCCTTCTGTCTCTCACCACGATATTTGCCCAGCCCTGATCTGTACTTCTGCCTGCCATTCATATTGCTGTTGTGTGTGTGTGTTCCCCCAGGTCTCCGACCACCAGATGAGCGTGCCCAGACGTTTCACCACCCTCAGCCCGATACGCCGCTCCATCACTGGGGAACACACACACTAAGCACTTGGACTGGACACCCCCGGACATTTGGTGACCCCCGGAGCACAGGTACCCACAGGAGGACCCTGAAAGACCCCTGACACCCCTGGGACTCCTCTTCCCGCCTGTAACCTTGAATAAAGAACTCTGAATTTGAACTTGCGCTCTTGGGTCCTCTTCTGTTCGTGACAATAACAAAGTATTGAGAAACTTTTGTTATTGACCAAATACTTATTTTCCACCATAATTTACAAATAAATTCATTAAAAATACTAAAATGTGATTTTCTGGATTTCTTTTTCTCATTTTGTCTGTCATAGTTGACGTGTACCTATGATGAAAATTACAGGCCTCTCTCATCTTTTTAAGTGGGAGAACTTGCACAATTGGTGGCTGACTAAATACTTTTTTTCCCCACTGTATATGTTGGATTCACATCTCCATCTCAACCAAAATCTAAGTTAAAGAATAGGACTAAGCCAGTGGCATGTGGAACTATCCAAGCAGTAGATCTCCTTCAAATGTTGGTATTTGGTTGTGTAGGCAACCAAACACAAGTCAATATTATTTTTGTAATACAGTAAATATCCTTAAGTGAAGGCTATCTTACAAAGTAATGTAACAGTATTTATTCAACCTTAAAATGAGGAAATCATCCATGGCTACATTTTGTTGTTACTGTAACTATAAATGTATTTTTATGTAATGATAGAAAGCGTGCGTGTTCAAGATAGCATGCAAAGGTCGCAGGTATGTGGAGATCTTCACAATAATCTGTGCAGAATCTCAAAAAGTATTGATCACTTGCACTATGTACTTTTAATGCAATGCAATTTTGGTCATTTGGTTGTGCTATTAGATGAAGCACACGTCCCTTGTTGTATAAATAAAGCAATTTCTTGGATATTGTTTTCCCACTTGAACTTTGTTGTGCTTTTAAATGGTTAAAAGCGCAGTGATCACACATTTAGGTGACTAAACCAAAAATCAGACATTGCTTTTTAATTGGAATTTGGTTGTGTTTTTAGATGGTTGAAAGGATCGTGATAACACATTGGGAATTCAACAAACCTTTGGCTGTCTTTTTGAGTGGTGTCAAATACTGGTCTTACAACAACAGGTTTTTATAAGGTAGTCACTTATACAGTTAAAGTCGGAAGTTTACATACACCTAGGTTGGAGTCATTAAAACTTGTTTTTCAACCACTCCACAAATTTCGTGTTAACAAACTATAGTTTTGGCAAGTCGGTTAGGACATCTACTTTGTGCATGACACAAGTCATTTTTCCAACAATTGTTTACAGAGATTATTTCACTTATAATTCACTGTATCACAATTCCAGTGGGTCAGAAGTTTACATACACTAAGTTGACTGTGCCTTTAAACAGCTTGGGAAATTCCAGAAAATTATTTCATAGCTTTAGAAGCTTCTGATCGGCTAATTGACATTTATGTCAATTGGAGGTCTACCTGTGGATGTATTTCAAGGCCAATATTCAAACTCAGTGCCTCTTTGCTTGACAATCCCCCCCAAAAATGTGTAGACCTCCACAAGTCTGGTTCATCCTTGGAAGCAATTTCCAAACGCCTGAAGGTACCACGTACAAGCAATAGTACGCAAGTATAAACACCATTGGACCACGCAGCCGTTATACCGCTCAGGAAGGAGACGCGTTCTGTCTCCTAGAGATGAACGTACTTTGGTGCGAATAGTGCAAATCAATCCCAGAACAACAGCAAAGGACCTTGTGAAGATGCTGGAGGAAACTGGTACAAAAGTATCTATCCACAGTCAAACGAGTTCTATATCGACATAAACTGAAAGGCCGCTCAGCAAGGAAGAAGCCACTGCTCCAAAACCGCCATAAAAAAGCCAGACTACGGTTTGCAACTGCACACAAAGATCATACTTTTTGGAGAAATGTCCTCTGGTCTGATGAAACAAAAATAGAACTGTTTGGCCATAATGACCATCGTTCTGTTTGGAGGAAAAAGGCGGTGGCTTGCAAGCCGAAGAACACCATCCCAACCGTGAAGCACGGGGGTGGCAGCATCATGCTGTGGGGGTGCTTTGCTGCAGGAGGGACTGGTGCACTTCACAAAATAGATGGCATCATGAGGAAGGAAAATTATGTGGATATATTGAAGCAACATCTCAAGACATCAGTCAGGATGTTAAAGCTTGGTCGCAAATGGGTCTTCCAAATGGACAATGACCCCAAGCATACTTCCAAAGTTGTGGCAAAATGGCTAAGGACAACAAAGTCAAGGTATTGGAATGGCCATCACAAAGCCCTGACCTCAATCCTATAGAAAATGTGTGGGCAGAACTGAAAAAGCATGTGCGAGCAAGGAGGCTCACAAACCTGACTCAGTTACACCAGCTCTGTCAGGAGGAATGGGCCAAAATTCACCCAACTTATTGTGGGAAGCTTGTGAAAGGCTACCCGAAACGTTTGACCCAAGTTAAACAATTTAAAGGCAATGCTACCAAATACTAATTGAGTGTATGTAAACTTCTGACCCACTGGGAAGCTGAAATAAATAATTATCTCTACTATTATTCTGACATTTCACATTCTTAAAATAAAGTGGTGATCCTAACTGACCTAAGACAGGGAATTTTTACTAGGATTAAATGTCAGGAATTGTGAAAAACTGAGTTTAAATGTATTTGGCTGAGGTGTATGTAAACTTCCGACTTCAACTGTATTTGGGATCTTTCTTGAAAAGGTTTTTACAAATATATTTTCCATAAAGCATTTCTAAAGCTTCATTTATTTCAAAGTTTGGGACGAAGTTTAGAACACATTTTTGGGTGAGGAGTAGACCAGAATGGAGATGCAAGGATCCTATCCAGTCTTCATATGGAATCAACTATCCCCTCTGATGTAATTCCTAACATTACTTCAATCAATTCCATCATCCACCTATCAATGATTGACTAACAAATAAAAACAAACAGTAACACAGTTGTTTGGTACTTTGGTACTGAGAAGAACTCATCCACATTCTGAATAATGTACTGTATGTTTTATTTATAAACATGTCCTTATACTTTATGTCCTGAAACAGGATAAATGATTGGTAAAGTTAGTGAATAAATGATGATGATCAGAATTTATGGTGGCAATGTTGAATGGTTGATGTGTTGTATTGTGATCCTCTAATAAAGTATCAAGCATCTATCGTATCTGAAGATTATGCCTTTGTTAAATGTTTTTCATGAAGAAATGGAATGTTGTTTGTGTTAGTATCAAGAGGGAATGTTTTGGGTGTGACGTCACATACAACAGACCGGAAGTGTGTTGTAGACACGGGGATTGGACAGTAGAGGGAGCCACTCACATCTTGGAAGGTTATATATAAGGGGGGAACAACGACGGAGGGGCAGAACGAGCAGCCATTCTGAGGCGTCATTCTCCGGGTGTCATGTCACCTGTCATTTATGCTGTAACCTCGTGATTTTAATAAAAGCCTCTAACACGATGCAGCATAGACGGACTCTTTGTTGACAGCAATAATGGCCACCATTCACCCGATACGACATAATGGCGCCCAACGTGGGGCTGGGTTTGCGTCTCCTCTTTGTTTCAGTCAACCGCCAGGCTAACTCGCTTTGAAGCATGGCCAAAAAAGGGTGAGTTTTTCTTACCGCTTCGGAGTTTGTTAGATTGGATACGACTTGTGTACACTGGAGAGATGTACCATACGACCTTGCCTCGGGTGGCGTTGTTGCTGTTGACTAGAGTCTGCTAAAATAGATTCCATTGGTAACGGGTGGCAATGGGAAATTTAGAGCATTAAGATAGATTCCATTGGTAACGGGTGGCAATGGGGAAATTTGGAGCATTAAGATAGATTCCATTGGTAACGGTTGGCAATGGGGAAATTTGGAGCATTAAAATAGATTCCATTGGTACCGGTTGGCAATGGGAAATTTAGAGAAGGCCGATATGCATTCATCTTTAGGGCACTGTACCGCTTTAAGACCTCCAGGGGGGGCCATTTTAGATGTTGGGCCGGCAAATCCGTTTACACGATAGAATGGGTGGACGGTGGGTTTCTTTTTTTAAAGAGAGCTCGGATTAATGAGGTTTATCTGATTGTGATTATGATTTGACTTTCGTCCGACGGGATGTCTGATTGGGTTTGATTTCTCGGTGTAATGGTCATTAGTCCCGGTAGCAAAAACGGTAGGAGAAATAGGTTCAAAATAACTAGGGCAGTGCGGGGTATGTCTTTGTGTAGTAGGCCGCAGTTAGCTAGAGGCTAAGGCTAATGTTAATGCTAAATGGGAGTGTGTTTCATGCTACATGGTACATCGTGGCTAAGGCTAATGCTAAATGCTAATTGTGTTGTGTGCTACATGCTAATGTATCCTTAGAGACTCCATTGCGATGGATTAAAGTCTCTTAAACTTGTCTCTGTGTGTAAGTCAGGTTATATGTTTTGTGAGCGCTGTTAAATGTTGTTTGACTATAAGGGGGAAACGGGAGGTACAGCTGGACTGTTATTCTGTCTGTTTGGGGAGGGAGTAGAAAATCTTCCTTCCACGGTGAAAAGGTATTTTTGAATGGCTGTGCGCATGCGTTTAATTTTGCGACACTACACTACAGAAAGGGGGAGTTTATGGCACGAGATTAGGACACGTTTTGGTTTACGGCACTAAACTACGACACGAGGGTGTGCTAAGCCTACAAACCAAAATGGTGGGTTAAGGTCATAGGTCCCATTTGGCGTTACCCTGCAAGGGGGAAATGGACACAGACAAAGAGGAGAGATTTTAACACGAGTATTTTAGTTTCAACGGCGGCTGGTTAAAGATGAAACTTGTTTTGTGACCTATTGAATTTATACATTAAATATATGTTGGCGAAGTATAATGAATTGAATTAAATGACGGATTAAAATAAATAAAAATGTTTTTGAGCGATCTATTTAGTTCTGAGTTTAGTCTTAGAGTGAATAATGTAGAACGAACGAATATTGAATGGTTGGAAATACTCAGTGATTGCATTAACTACTAAAAGCTGTTTCTGTGTCTTTGTCCCTTGTCATGAGAGACAGGAGAGAGGGGGAGCGAGGAGATACAGGAAGTGATCACGTGACGCGGCAGAGGATCAAGTCAAAAAAAAAAGGTTTTGAGACTGTTACAAGATATGTGATGTTATGACAATTTTACATAGGCTTGGCAAATACTATTTCATTAAAAATTGCATTTTGGAAGCTCTGTGTATCACTGGTGTTTGATTACAGATGTGTTGGGAAGCAAAGACTGACATTCTTCTGTAAATTTAAGATAATTAGGGGATAGAGCAAGGGGTTATGGGAATTGGAGTATTGAAGGGTTAGAGGCTTTGTTTTTGGGATTGCTTTGAAGGTGACTAACTTACTTGCATTTGATGGGTTGTGGTAAGATAGCCAACACTAATTGATAAATTGGTGACATAGAATATAGAAATAAAAAATTGGTTTTAAATTATTCATAATTTTTAATTGATTTTTTAATTGGTTTTTTATTTTTAATTAAATGGTTTTTGAATAAAACATTTAATTGAATTTTTTAATATTCATATTTTGGGTGATTTATTAAAATAAAATAAAAAAAACTTTTTTTTTTTGGAGTTGTTAGGTTTATATGAATAATTAGAGGGGGGAAGCCATAGGCTATACAGGCTAAAATAAAATAATTCACGATAAAGGAATATAAAAGGGTTGTTACAATGGGGAGAAAGGACAGCAAGGCTAGATGAAGGTGATTACACCGATTGATATAGGGAAAGAATAGTAATCCTTTAACTAAAGGAGTGTTAGAAAGTAGTGTTAGAAAAACTAATGGCAGAAGTTAGTACACCTTTCTCACATACGGATTCAGCAAAAAGACACCCACCTTACGAGAAGAAAAAGTAGAGCGTAGGGATGTTTATCCTCAGCTTTCAGTGATCATCCAGCCGGGTGATTGTTGCATCAGAGATGAAGACGAATAATAGATGGAGGACAAGCAGAAACGACGATAAAGATGAATCCAGAAGGAAGGAAATGAGATGTCTGGAAGAGAAGAGTGAGGTCAAAGAAGATGAGGATGATGAAGATGAGAGTGATGATGAAGAGGTCATGCATGGGTGGATATGACTCTGTGATCAGAAGGAAGTTGGCAAGAGGAAAAAGAAGAAGGATACACGAGATTTGATCTCTGATGGAAGTTGAAGATGAAGAAAGCGATGAAGATTTGGAGATTAAAGGTGCTTTATGTTCAAGAGGATTTTATCCTACAATGACTAGCAAAGAAGAAATAGAGATATAGACCGATGCTTATCATGCCTGGATAAAGCAAATAGTTTAGAAGTAACACAGCTGAAGATACAGAAGAGGAGAAACTGCTGAGAAAAGGATCCCAAGAATTGGAGAAGAAGAAAGAACAGGATGAAGAAACTCTGAAAACTCAATCATACAACGGGTGGAGAAGATAAGTTTTGGTTATGAGGAATCAGAATGAACCAAATCAACAATCACTGTTACAGCTTCAACTGAACAATATCAAATGCAATTGTATCAGCCACCAAGGGCGGCACCAGTTGATTCATATCCAAAGCCAGTTTCTGGACAGACACAGAATTGAAGAGGACGAGAAGAAATAGGAGGAGGAAGATTTCAGCTACACTTTCAGCAACTTTCAGAAGACTGTTATAGTTGTGGACAGATTGGGTACTTTACCTGTGATGAAAATGCGTCAGGAGGAAACAACAGAGGAAGATAAAGGAGCAAGTGAAGATCACCTGTTAGTGCCTAGAAGATCCGGAAGGGGGGTATCAGCTGAGAGCATCGATTAGAGAAGAAGAGAAAATAGCTAACAATTGAAGTGAAAACAACCGACCATTAGAAGTGATGGTGAATAGGGGAAAACTTATCTGTGTTCAGCCTAAAGAGGTTAAACATCTCACTAATTGATAACTAATTAGGATAGGGATTTGAGGTTGTAAAACAGTTAATTACTCTTAAGGTACTAATATTCGAAGATACTGTTGTTGCAGTGTTGGGAAGAGATGCATTGTTTAAATTGAATTGTACAATAAGATGTACACTAGACGACTGTCTATTAGACAATCTGTCTGAAAAGTTAAAAGGGGTGACTGTTTATTCTGGGTTACATTCTTACACTAAGAGATTTCAGGCTAGGCTAAAAGGTGTTTAGTCGTTTGCCAAGTCTGTGTGTAATGAGTCAGAAGCAGGTGGGGAACTTTCCCAATCACATATTCTAAAAATTTGGTGGTAAGGGATTTTGTGAATAAATCAGGGGAAAAAGTTTTAAATGTTATGAGAGAAAACATTAGATTAAAATAAGTTAGGAGTAGATTAGGGTTGAAGGAACTCTGAGACAGTAAGCTAAGTTTCAAAGTTAGTAGTAAGAGAGAGAACAATGGTGAATGACACTGTAGAGTAGGAAGATCAAGGTAATTATAGGTGTATTTTGTGTAATCAAAAGTTTGAAAGTCAGGGGTTAGAGAAAGGACTGAGATTTGGGGAAAAAGTGACACTAGTGGTGATAGATGGAAGTACAAGCAGAGACAACTTTTCTTTGGGGAAAATTAGGAGTAACTAAGGACATTAACACTTCAGTTTATTGGAACAACAGGGAGAAGCAATTTAACTCTTTCAACATTGATAGTTATTAAAGCCATAAATATATCGCATTTGGTTATAAGGGAACCAATACAGCACCAATTTTAGGGGAAAGAATACTTATTAGGGTTAGGATGGGGACGTTCCTCCCATATGGAGAGATAATTATGGAGGATAAGTATTGTTATCAGGACCAGGAGTAGAAGGAGGTATAGTTTGGAAGAGGGTTAGGAGTGACTGTTCACTTATTTGGCGTAATGTTACAGCGAAAGGTCAGGGAGAATATATGTATGCTTATTTAGGGCAAGCATTAGAATTTGTTCTGGTTAAAAATTATTGGTTAAAGGGCTATGTAATTCGTAAAGTGATGCCTATAATGGAAGATTTGAAATCTGTTGAAGTTTCACAGTCACCAAGGGAGTTCAGGAAGAATATGTTACAGTAGTCACTCCAACAATGAATAATACACATAGGATAATGGGAACTTTTGCACTAGAAGTAATTAGGGTTGATACAGCAACTAAGTCAACTACTTTAATGGTAACTTTGGAAGGGATTAATGATACGATGGCAATAGCAAATGTAGGGAGTATGACATCGACAACAACTTTTCTGAAATTAAATGGGGAATTTTAGACTCATGGGGTTATGTTACGGATGGAGAGTGCTGTCAATGATAGTACGAATAGGGTTAAAATAGGAGAACAGATAGTAGTAGAGAGAATATAGATTCATCATGGAGGACAGGATGAGGTCTTTGATTTTAATGACAGACAAGGAGAGGTATCTGATCAGTACCGCTCGTTCTTCTGTTGTGGAAATTAGAGATAGATTAACTCATTCTGTAAGATCAGTGAGGAATCTTGAGGGTCCATGTCTGTTGAGAATTCCAGCACCAAACATGTTAGACGGTCGCGCGGCCTCTATCAGGTATGGGTCAGTCTTATGCTTTATCATGACTGTGGTATCAGCAACAGTCATTGAAAGATAAAATAATGTCGTTGTCAGAACAGTGGTTTAAGCCTAGGTTTAAGTGTTCTTGGTTAAATGAATTACCCTATGGGAATTGTTAAATGGGAAAGGAAAATCAGGTAACAACGGAACCCTGAAGTATTCAGGTGAAACATTGAGGGCTAAAAGTTGTTTTTGTTCTAATAAAACATATGAGGTAAAGGGTATGTTTATGGGAATATCAGATTGTGATGATTATATGATGACTTTGGATAAGCATGGACATTAAGGGTAGTAATGAGAAATATAAGGTTACTTTTTAATATACCAGGTAGTAAGAAGAGCAGGACTTTGATGGTTAAACGATTAGCTTTTGACTGACAATGTGACTATTGGGAATTTTGAGATATTTGGTGGGTTTGTGATGATAAAACGTATATATTCTTACCCTATGGATGGATAGGATGTTGTTAATGTCAACGTTGAAGCTTCCATATGAGGCTTTTACTATTAAAAGAGGGGTAGCACCGAACACAGATCAATCTGAAACTAGAGTTCAAAATAGGATGAAAAGGGACATGTCATAGGCTTCAAGCCTATCATTGAAGGATAAGTCTAAGGGAGAAGGGGGGACTTTATTCATGGTATGGTGTAACATTTGGGAAGATCATATTGATAAATATTAGTTATACTTTGAGTCCAGATAGTTCAGATAATATCACTGGGGTTATAGATGCATTGAAGGAAATAAGGGATGCATTTGGAAGACTTGGTTGCAAGATCAGTTAGGCCAGTAGGGGCAGTGATGGGTTACATTTTAATGGCAGCTTTGATAGCACTGTGAATTTGTTACTTACCTTTGAGAAAGCTATGATATTAAGATAGGTTGGAGAGTGATGCCTGGAGACAACACTCAGATGCCGGTGTTGACTGTTCCTGATCTGGATAAAGATGGACAAGTGGAACTGATGGATAAATATCATTTTGATTATTTGATGATTTTTCAAAAAAATAAATCAATATTGGGGTGATGTTGGTATGATTTATGAATCAAAGGGGGGAATAGGTTTATGTGATTCATACATCATTTATATATCATTTTTAAATTCTTAGGTGAAATTGAGGTTTAATTTGAAAATGTTGTTTTGCAAAAGATACTGTTTGGTCGTTTCTTTTCTTTTCTTCCAGAAGCATTTGGGAGAACATGTGGAGATTGAAATACTCAAACAAGGACAATAGGAAGGGACAATATGACTGGAGGAGATGAAACAAGGAGGGTGTGGCTGATTCCATCATCAACAGTCCATTGGAAGTCGAGACTACAGGGAGATGAAGTGTAGTGGACTACATTCCAGTGTCTGCAATGAAATATAGACATGTGTAATACATAATTGTGTAATAGCCTCAGGTATTAATTTTTGTAGAATGATGTTTGATGTTATTGAATACATGTGAGGATCTTAGATGTTTTTGTTTATTTCGGTGAATGCTTAGGGACAGAAAGTCTAGGCAGGGAGAGTTCCACGGTAAGGTCCAATGGGTTGACCAGCCTTACAATGGATGTTTTTGGATAGGATTTTGTTTGCAGGGGCTTACATGTGTATTTAGTTGCATCATAGTTTCAAATGCATTTACACGGTTAATGAGGTTATCTGGAGTACAGAAGGTGGTTGCCTGGGGCAGAGGGACCGTGAGAGAATTTTACTGTCTTGATTGATGGATGGATATCTGAAAAGATGGCTGCCGGACAGTTTTTCGCTCTTACACTCCATAGAGATTTGTTCATATTTCATAGTAATGTATTCACACTTCATAAACAGTTATTTCATAGAAAGGTATTTACACTCTAGAGGATAATGTTTTTGGTTTAATGTTAAAGATACTCAATAAGATAAATTGTTACTAGTCATAATCCTATTCTGTTTGTTTTCGAGATGTTTAGTTCGTCTCGAAGGGGGGAATATCGTATCTGAAGATTATGCCTTTGTTAAATGTTTTTCATGAAGAAATGGAATGTTGTTTGTGTTAGTATCAAGAGGGAATGTTTTGGGTGTGACGTCACATACAACAGACCGGAAGTGTATTGTAGACACGGGGATTGAACAGTAGAGGGAGCCACTCACATCTTGGAAGGTTATATATAAGGGGGGAACAACGACGGAGGGGCAGAACGAGCAGCCATTCTGAGGCGTCATTCTCCGGGTGTCATGTCACCTGTCATTTATGCTGTAACCTCGTGATTTTAATAAAAGCCTCTAACACGATGCAGCATAGACGGACTCTTTGTTGACAGCAATAATGGCCACCATTCACCCGATACGACATATCACACATGTTTACCGCTAGACCACAGGCTCTGCACTGGTTTGTCTTCTAACATTTCAAGACAGTCAATGGAGTTTAATATCAAGGTCGCAAGGCTTTAACATTAAGTTGACTGTAGAACTTCCAGAATCTGGTTAAAAGGAGGTTGTTAGCAAAACGATTCTGTCAGAAACGTTTTGATTCTGCCTTTTGAAATGTAAAGCTAATGAAATGTTATGCATATACAAACTGTTTCTGGGTAACAAGCCATGTTCTTATTAAATTATGAGATTAGGACAGGATGCAGCATTAGAACAAAATGGAAACAGGTAATAGCATTTTCCAGCTTTGATACCACTTTATTTCATAGTTACTGCCTTCTCTGTTGCTGCATCTTTCATTTAAAAAAATGCCTAAACTTGTAATAAGGTAATTGTCTTTCTTGTAAATGGTAACTACTGGTAATTGTAATGGTTATCACCATGTTATTACCCAATTATTCCAAGACGGAAATTGCTACCACAATTTGCTACCACAAAATCTATAGTTTGAAGGAAGAATTATTAGTGTATTAAATGCACTACAAGCTCAATATGAATTGAGTACCACAGTATGAGTCATAATACTCATAAAACCTAGCGGTAAAACCCGGAAATGATTCCAATCGTTTTTTCACCATTAATTATTGCGTCTGGGATTTTAGAACTACTTCATATAAGGTCTGTGTTTCGTGTAGGCTTACCCTGGCGTGATGTTTTGATAACCGCGCAAATCTCTCTTGGACAAGGTCACTTTTAATATATATTCACCTATAATTACCCCCGCAAAACGAAATGCTAATTATCCACTAATGTGGCTATCATACAGAACTAAACATCTTGTCGCAAGCTTTGACGTCATCACTCAAGGCACATTTCTCCATGCAAATTCATCGACAAGTAACCTAGCAAGTAGCATAGATATTATATAGCCTTTTTAGTTTCTCATGTGTATTCTTGTTTAGCATTTTTCAAATTACCTAGGTTAGCTACCGTAGCATTTTTAAATTACTAAATTTTTTCGATTACCCTCTGCCTTTGTAGTGAAATAGCTAACCTTACGTCTCTTCTTTGATCAGAAGCAAGGATGGTTCTGTGCTATGTACCTGATTGTAACCACTACTCCAATAAGCAAATGTGCATTTTATCGTTTTCCGACCTCTGTAAGTGAAAGGCGTCGCTGGAGCCGTGTGATAAGGTAAGCCCTCTTTGCTAGCTGCTAAGAAGCAATTTTGGTTAGGTTAAATATCTGTTGTTAGCTAGGTGCTTATGAAAATTACCTTCCTTACAAGTAAAAAGAAAACCAGCATAGGCTAGCATAATGACTGTAGCCAGCTACTTTATCACGTGGTGACATACTAGCTAGCATTAGCCCACCAGGGAAGGGATATTTAGCTAGATAGTTAACTCACCGTTCGTGTAGTCAGACTTGCTAGCTAACATTAGGCCTGCACCATGGCAAGGATAGTTGGTTAGCTAGCATGTCACCATTTAGAAAAGTCTGACTACACGAACAGTGAGCTAATGTTAACTAAACTCAGCAAAAAAAGAAACGTCCTCTCACTGTCAACTGCGTTTATTTTCAGCAAACTTAACATGTGTAAATATTTGTATGAACATAACAAGATTCAACAACTGAGACATAAACTGAACAAGTTGCAAAGACATGTGACTAACAAAAATTGAATAATGTGTTCCTGAACAAAGGCGGGGTCAAAATCAAAAGTAACAGTGAGTATCTGGTGTGGCTACCAGCTGCATTAAGTACTGCAGGTCCAGACATGCTCAATGGGATTGAGATCCGGGCTCTTCACTGGCCATGGCAGAACACTGACATTCCTGTCTTGCAGGAAATCACGCACAGAACGAGCAGTATGGCTGGTGGCATTGTCATGCTGGAGGGTCATGTCAGGATGAGCCTGCAGGAAGGGTACCACATGAGGGAGGAGGATGTCTTTCCTGTAACGCACAGCGTTGAGATTGCCTGCAATGACAACAAGCTCAGTCCGATGATGCTATGACACATCGCCCCAGACCATGACGGACCCTCCATCTCCAAATCGATCCCGCTCCAGAGTACAGGCCTCGGTTTAACGCTCATTCCTTCAACGATAAACGTGAATCCAACCATTACCCCTGCTGAGACAAAACCGTGACTCATCAGTGGACCTGCCATCCAGGACCTCTATACCAGGCGATGTCAGAGGAAGGCCCTCAAAATTGTCAAAGACTCCAGCCACCCTAGTCATAGACTGTTCTCTCTGCTACCGCACGGCAAGCGGTACCGGAGTGCCAAGTCTAGGTCCAAAAGACTTCTCAACAGCTTCTACCCCCAAGCCATAAGACTCCTGAACAGCTAATCATGGCTACCCGGACTATTTGCACTGCCCCCCCACCCCATCCTTTTACGCTGCTGCTACTCTGTTAATTATTTATGCATAGTCACTTTAACTCTACCCACATGTACATATTACTTCAACTACCTCAACTAGCCGGTGCCCCCGCACATTGACTCTGCACCGGTACCCCCCTGTATATATAGCCTCCCTACTGTTATTTTATTTTACTTCTGCTCTTTTTTTTCTCAACATTTTTTTTGTTGTTGTTTTATAAAAAATAAAAAAAATGCACTGTTGGTTAAGGGCTGTAAGTAAGCATTTCACTGTAATGTCTGCACCTGTTGTATTCGGCGCATGTGACCAATAAAATTTGATTTGATTTGATTTTTGATCAGTGAAAAGCACTTTTTGCCAGTCCTGTCTGGTCCAGCGATGGTGGATTTGTGCCCATAGGCGACGTTGTTGCCGGTGATGTCTGGTGAGGACCTGCCTTACAACAGGCCTACAAGCCCTCAGTCCAGCCTCTCTCAGCCAATTGCGGACAGTCTAAGCACTGATGGAGGGACTGTGCGTTCCTGGTATAACTCAGGCAGTTGTTGTTGCCATCCAGTACCTGTCCCGCAGGTGTGATGTTCGGATGTACCGATCCTGTGCAGGTGTTGTTACACGTGGTCTGCCATGCGAGGACGATCAGCTGTTCGTCCTGTCTCCCTGTAGCGCTGTCTTAGGCGTCTCACAGTACGGACATTGCAATTTATTGCCCTGGCCACATCTGCAGTCCTCATGCCTCCTTGCAGAATGCCTAAGGCACATTCACGCAGATGAGCAGGGACCCTGGGCATCTTTCCTTTGGTGTTTGTCAGACTCAGTAGAAAGGTCTCTTTAGTGTCGTAAGTTTTCATAACTGTGACCTTAATTGCCTACCGTATGTAAACTGTTAGTGTCTTAACGACCGTTCCACAGATGCAAGTTCATTAATTGCTTATGGTTCATTGAACAAGCATGGGAAACATTGTTTAAACCCTTTACAATGAAGATATGTGAAGTTATTTGGATTTTTACGAATTATCTTTGAAAGACGGTCCTGAAAATGGGACGTTTCTTTTTTTGCTGAGTTTAGCTAGCTAAATATTGCCTGGTGGGCTAGCTACTCCAGACCATCCAACTCCTGAGTGGCGCAGTGGTCTAAGGCACTGCATCGCAATGCTAGCTGTGCCACTAGAGATCCTGGTTCGAATCCAGGCTCTGTCGTAGCCGGCCGCGACCGGGAGACCCATGGGGCGGCGCGCAATTGGCCCAGCGTCGTCCAGGGTAGGGGAGGGAATGGCCGGCAGGGATGTAGCTCAGTTGATAGAGCATGGCGTTTGCAACGCCAGGGTTGTGGGTTCGATTCCCACAGGGGGTATAAAAAAAAATATGTATAATAATAATGTGACTAAACTGTAAGTTGCTCTGGATAAGAGCGTCTGCTAAATGACTTAAATGTAAATGTAGTTAGGCACCTTGGTTGGCTAGTTAGCTACATTTGCTAAAGTTGGATAACTAGGTCACAAAGGACTTGTGGGCTCAATGTTTTCCCCATACAAAACACAGAAATGGTTTTGTTCAATGAGTGCATCTGTTGTATATGACTAATCAAATGACGTGTGAAGTCTGTTAGAAATGTCAGCAGGGATGAAAATTAAGCTAGCCCGAGGCTAGTAGTTTTCAGACTGGGCTGGTAGACAATGTGCCAAACTAGCCTGACACAGCAGTGAAATTTTGCCTTTACCAACATCACATGCCACAGATTTAGGACCTGAATGTAGAAATCGTGGTCTGCTGGCCAGTGCCCAAAATTCTTATTTTACATCCCTGCATGTCAGTCACTTTCAGACGATCCCCCTATCACTGTTGGTCCTCCTCAGTGACCTTACGGCTGAGGGTTTTAACTTTCCTCTTGAGAATTCAAATCAGAAGTACAGTCCTATAGCTCATTGCAATACTTTACCTCTTCAGGCAAATAGTACCCTAGACTGTCCTGATCATCTAGTTGAGCATTCCAGATGATTCTTCCATCCCAGCAAAAATGTCCCATCCACATAGTAGGATTTTAGATGTGCAGATAGGCCAAAGCCCAGTCTATTTTACAGTTACTATAGTCAGGTCTGTGGGTTATGTGTTTTTAATATATATGTTACCATTTCAGGAATCAACTTAGCTAGCTAGTAAAAGTAACTTGTTTTGTCTTTCAGATGGGCGGACTGGAAACCCAGTGACAACATTCGGGTATGTAGGTGCAATTTTCCGGTGGGAAAGAGAGATGGCCCTGTATTTACCAGAAAATATAGCTCATCCACCATGGTAGACGAGGAAGATCCAGACTGTTGATTGGGGAAAAAGAACAAACAATGAGGCATGAGGATTGGGTGTTGAGTATGATAAAAAATGTATTTTCTGTCCAGATAAAGATGGTGATACAGCATTGGAAAAAGGTAGTGCATCCCTCAGGCCATCCGGTGCATGGACATCCTGTGCCAGTGTGATCCAGTTGTGGAGACTACAGCAGATCGAGCCTGTGGACGGACAGGTCAGTAACTCATCAAATATGATACAATATTGTGTAAAACATTTTGTTTGTAGATGCATAAAAATGTTGACTTTATGTCCCCTTTTCCCCATGTTTTAGACATGAGGCGTGACGTGCGGAACATCAGGCTCACCCTATGAGAAGCAGTGCATGATCAAAGCTACCTTCAGCAAGGTGATCTGTTGGAAGTGATGTACTCTCTCTCTCTCTCTGGGGGCAAGACATAATTTAAACATCACAGATAGAAATTCCCAGTGTGCCCATGATAAAATGCAATGTGAATTGTGTTGTACTACTGAATGAAACTGTGAGGAGATGCACTCAGTCCAGCCTTTGTGATTGAACTTACGTTATTTACATTACTTTAGTTGGCTCTTTTGAGCAAAATGTGTATGTAATATAGCCTATTCTGGCAGCCTAGTGTGTGTGTATGAACTATGTGGAATATTTATGGACCATTGGCTTCCCTGAAAACAGTTACTGACAGGAGGAGCAATATGAGTCTGCCAGAGGTCGTCACGCTGATGGGGATGGTGATGGAGGCTTTGGTGGTCCACACAACGAAGAAGCAGGTGTCCCTTCCAGTGATGTGGAGCTGACCTTAAGGATTGTCTTCACAGAGGCTGTAAGAGCCTCCATCCTTGATATAGTAATCCTTTGACTTCACTGCCTTTTCAATGGTAAGGTCCACCACTGCTGTGGTGCCCACCAGACGATTCGGTGAGGTACCCAGGATCCCAGACGCCGTGACCCAAAGCCCTGACTACTGCACATCCATCCCTGTAGCCGTTTGCCTTGATGCCTCACTGGATGGTCTGGTGCCCTCCTCTTCGTTATATGTCCCCCACTTTACAGACAACACCCCATCCAACGACTGTGATCTGTGGACCCTTTTTAGCAGCAGCAGAGTTAGCTTGGCCCTAACCATTGCTCCATAATTGCTGGCCATTAACCTTTCTCTCCTCATGGTGTGCCAGTTGGGGTTGGTGCGCTATCAAACTGTTGCCTGCCCTATAGCCTCCTGCTGCTCCAGGTGCCCTTGCTTTTTAACAATGTCCGGTACAGACAGGGGTGACAGGGATGACAGGGAGGGTATCGGTTGTTCTGGCTCAGGTTCAAGGAGACATGCCATTCCACTGAACCTGCCCCGGAGACGGTTCCTTAGCGACTGAAGATCCTCCTCTGTGGTCTCTCGGGACAGAGGGTTGTAATCTTCAGCCGGATACAGGTCATCCACTGACTGCACCTGGTTGGGCACGGCTGGCTTCCTCCACTCACATTCCACATCCGTACGGATGATATTGTGAACCGCCAAAATAGGCTGCATGGCTATACTTATGAGGTCCATGGAGGCATTCGCATGTGGTAGAGAGAATCCCCTGGTCACCTATAGAGACCTGCCAAGAGGAAGGATGTTAAGTGCCACGCCTTTCAATGCATGACTTTGAACACCTTGAAATGCATTCGTTGTAAGAAATGTGCTATATAAATAAAGTTTGATTTGATTGATGACATTATAGCTGTAGAATATTTAATTAACTAATTTTCACATGAGGACAAGTGCAGTTTTTCCATAAACCTTTAATTGATAACTTGGGATTTTATAATTTGACATATCAATCATATTCCTTGTAGAATGTTGACAGCTGTATAGATCACACTGTATTGCTAAGATGCTCAAACTTATCTTAATAGCTACACTCACCAACACAGGATCAACTGTATCCCTCATGCTGGCCCTGACCAAACCGGTAAGTTGCCCCTCACTAAAGCTGCACTTCTCCACATGGCCAGACAGATAGTGGTCTTCTCCCTTTTAATGCTCTTATGCTCAGCCTTGGAAAATGCCATAAGTTTTGAAATAGACACAAAAGTCGACATACTGTACAAACAATTATCTAGGCTAAGTAAAACAAAATATGTTTTTGATCTATTGCTCTGCTAACTAGCTAGCTAAAGTGTAGTCAGTGGCTAGCTGAGAAAGGGGATGTAAGAAGTTCATGGATTGGACACATACATACTATACAAACAATTATCTAGGCTAAGTAAAACAAAATAAAAATTGTATCTACTGCTCTGCTAACTAGCTACCTAAAGTGTAGTCAGTGGCTAGCTAAAACAGAGAAAGGGGACATACGAAGTTCATGGATTGGACACAGTTCTCTGATCGTGCTGGTGAACAGTATCTGAAGTGTCGGCTAGCGATTACGTGCAGGAGCTTCCTGCAGGAAGTTGTAGTCTTGCTGTGGTCTTCTCTGTTGCTAATTAGCATTTCACATTTTTGAGAGTAAATTGAGGTGAATATATGAATAAAACTCACCTTGTCCGAGAGAGAATTACACAGTTATCAAAACTTCATGCCAGGTTAAGCCTACACGAAATACAGACCTTATATGAAGTAGTTCTAAAATCCCAGACGCAAAAATGAATGGTGAAAATATGATTGGAACTGTAGTATCTGAACATTCCAGAACTTGGCTCTGCTTGCGGAAACATCTGGAAAGCATTAATATAGGGGCCCCCTAAAACAGAGGAGAGTCTGCTATGTGAAGGTCAGGGATTGGTCTATTCAAATCACGCCATATTATGTTACATAGGATAAATACCATGGTTGGAACAAAGGACGGGGAGAATAATCATTTTTAGATTGGGTTAGTTGTTCTCCGGATTTCTGCAGAAATCTGTAAATTGACGCTGGAACCTTTGATATAATAAACCTTTATAATCAAGTACAGTGTCAAACAGATTTCTTGTCTACACAGCATATCAGCATCGTTGTCCTGACACCACATTAGTTGGCGACGAGGATTTGGGATGTGTTGCGTCTTTTCTCAGCGTTTCATCATGGGCCGCGAGCTGACTCCCGCTAAAGAGGCCGGCAAATAAGGTGAGCTTTCTCACAACTTTGGGCGCTGGTCAGTTCGTGTGGCTGTGTGTGTGCGTTGAGTGGATGTACCGTCAAAGGACTTGTGTGTGCGCCTTGCTGTTATTTGCTGTGGGATGACAATCCGTTCTAAATTTCTTAATTTGTTTGCGTTGAAAACAACGCAAACAGGTGGGAGTGTCTATAGGAATTGATCACACTGGGCACAGGGATATTTGGCTTGAATAAATTTAAAGGAGTGTCCAGGAATAGAATGAAGGAATAAGACAAGGAAATAAGGAAAAAAGTATACTGTTAGGACGTCGCTGATTTATGGAAGCCCTCAAACGTGGCGATCATTAAGATGGGCCGTAAATCCTAGGAAAGTCACTAGGTTGACTTTCGGGTCAGTTCTGGAAACTGGAGATTGTGGAATATACATTCAATTGTATGTTACCTCTCGGCATATAGTTGACGAGGTATATGTTCGAAGTAACCACTCATTGAATATCTGCAACTCGAGGTAGCAAAAATTTAGAAAGGAACAATGAGAAAAAAGGAGCGACGGAAGCATGCTTTAGAGTATTGTATAAATGGATGAATTCTTGTTTGAATATGTGTGTGTGTGTGTGTGAAAGCGAGCCTATGCGTGTGTGTACATGGGGAGGTCTCTGCTGTGTTCCAGCTGTGTTGACTCATGCTATGATAACATTTATGTTAGAGATATATACATATATATGTTTTGGTTGAGAACAGGGGTTTTAGTTTTTTGTAAGGAAATATGTTAGTTAAGGTTAAAACCTTATGAGTCTCCATTTGAGAGAACGTTTCAAGAATTGTTAAAAACTATGAGCCCCCCGGGAGGACTTATGGTTAAAACCTTATGAGTCTCCATTTGAGAGAACGTTTCCAGAATTGTTAAAAACTATGAGCCCCCCGGGAGGAGTTATGGTTAAAACCTTATGAGTCTCCATTTGAGAGAACGTTTCCATAATTGTTTAAAAAAACTATGAGCCCCCCGGGAGGAGTTATGATTAAAGTTGTTCGTACTACTGGAACGGCTGTCCAGGTTAAAGGGTCTCCAACGTGGTATCATTTGTCACATTGTGTTAAAGCGCCTAGAGAAGAGGTGCCACGTGCAGAGAGACAGGATGTTGAAGGCTCAAGAGAGGCAGAAGGAGAGATGCATGACAATATCCAGAGTCAAAACCCAGAAGGAGAGATTGTCCATGCTGTGGACAACGTTGATGATGATGTGTACACTTCTGATGATGCCAGAGATGACTCTGCAATGGATGGACAGGAAAGGAGATTTGGGGACATTGATTTTCAATGCGTCCCAGAAACAACAGGGCATATTTCAGTGGAATGTGAAACCGCAGAGATCACCAAGGGCAACTCTGTTACAGGAGAGGCTGGTGATTCGGTTAGACGAAGTAGCCCCAGACCAGTTAGGAAAAAAGTCAGACCAAAATGTTACGAAAACTAGGGTTGAAGTAACTCTAGGAAAGTCAGCTCAGCTCCCATGTCAGTGTACGAGAGAGAACAGTGGTGAAGGGAAATTTAGAGTTCAGTGGGAAGATAGCTATGGCAGGCATTTAGATCTGTTAGGAGCAGTTGCATTGAGAAAGTATGCGTTGCTGAATGATAAAAGAAGACTGAAGATTGAGGGTGATTGCAGTCTCTATGTGTACAATTCCCAGCAGGAGGATCAAGGTGATTATAAATGTATTTTTTATAATCCACAGTTTGAAAGTGAGCGATTAGAGTCGGGACTGAGAGTTAATGTAGTGACACTAGTGGTGATAGACGGAGTTCAGGAGCAGTATATTACAGTAGTCACTCCAAGAGTAAATAATACACAGAGGATATCTGCCACTTTGCCCCTGGAAATAATTAAGAGTGTTAATACATCAACTAAAGCCACTATCTTAACAGTAACTCTGAAAGAGATGAATGTTACGACGGCGATAACACATTTCGGAAATGTGACAGACACCAACAACAGCTTTTCTGAAATTAAAGGATGTAGTAAATGTGACTCAGAAGTCTATGATACAGATGGAGATTGGTGTAAATGGTAGTAAGGATAGTGTTGAAATAGGAGAGCAGATGGTAGCAGAGAATGATGAAGATTCATCTGAAATAGTGCATAATTCTATCCCGGAGGTACAGGATGAGTTCTTTAATTTTGATGGAACACCAGAAGATATATCTGATCAATACCGCTCGTTAGGGAAGAGAGAAACTAAATGGAAGGCATATGGATTTGATTCTTCTGTTTTGCAAATTAAAGATGGATGGGCAGGTAGGAATCTATGGTTCCAGCAGTTAACTCATTCTGTAAGATCAGTGAGGAATCTTGAGGGTCCATGTCTGTTGAGAATTCCAGCACCAGGCACATGGGGTTCAATCTTAGAGACGGTGGCTCAACCTCTATCAACTGCGTGTCAATCTTATGCTTTATCATGGCTGTTGTATCAGCAACAATCAGTAACAGATATAATGATGTCGTTGTCGAAGCATTTGTTTAGGCCTAGGTTTAATTGTTCTTGGTTAAATGAATTACCCTATGTGAATTTGTTAGATCGGAAGGAAAATCAGTTAACAGCGATTCCTGAAGCACTGGAGGTGAAACCCGTGAGGGCTAAAAGCTGTTTTTCTTCAAATAAAACATATGATGGACCAGGTATGTTTATGGGAGTATCAGATTGTGATGATTATATGATGACTTTGGGTATGCGTGACCGTAAGGTTAGTGATGAGATATATAAAGTAACTTTTTCTGTTCCATTTAGTAAGAAGAGCAGGACTTTGATGGTAATGTGACTATAGGGAATTTTCGAGATATTTGGTGGGTTTGTGGTGATAAAGCCTATATATTCTTACCCTATGGATGGACAGGATGTTGTTACATGTCGACGTTGAAGCTTCCATATGAGGTTTATACCATTCAAAAGGGGGAAGCACCGGACACAGATCAATCTGATTCTAGGTCTGGAAATAGGGTGAAAAGGGAAATGGCGCAATTTCATAATCTGGAATCCTACCATTGGAGGATAAGTCTAGGAGAGTAGTGGGGACTTGGACTTTTTCCATGGTATGGTGTAACATTTTTGGCAGATCATATTGATAATATCACCTATACGTTGCAGGGTCTTGCAAACAAAACGATACGAGGGTTTAACCTTCTGTCAAATACTCAGAGAAGTTACCAACTGACGCTATTGAAACATGACATGGCTCTTGACTATATTTTAGCCAAACAAGGTGGCTTATGTGTGGCTATGAACTTGACGGGGGACGATTGTTATACTTTGATCCCCGATAGTTCCGATAATATCACTAGTGTTATAGATGCATTGAAGAGTATAAGGGATGCGTTTGGTCAATCTGAAGGAGCTGGATGGTCAGCGAAGGCTTGGTTGCAAGATCAGTTAGGCCCAGTGGGAGCAGTGATAGTTCAATTTTTGTAGCAGCTCTTGTAGTGCTGTGTGTGATGTTTTGCTTTTGTACTTTGTTATTGACTTTTGCAAAGGCTATGATATTGAGATGGGTTGGAGTTGTGATGCCTGGAGACAACACTCAGATGCCGTTGTTAACTGTTACTGATCTAGATGGAGATAAACAAGTGGGACTGGATGGAGTATTGTTGGATAGATATCCGTTTTGAATATCCGATCATTTTTCACATTTCTTTACATATTATTGTGATATTTAGTATTTTCTTATGAATCAAAGGGGGGAAATGGAATATGATTCATTTTATATATCATTTTTATATTATTGTTGATATTGATGTTTTAATTTGCATGTGTTGTTTTGCAAAAGATACTGGTTGGTGTTTTCTTTTCTTCCAGAAGTATATGGGGCATGTGTAGAGTGGGACTCAAATACTCAAACATGGACATTATGAATGGACTGGATGAAGTGGAACAAGGAAGGTGTGGAAATGTTCAGATTCCATCATCGACCAGATTCCATCATCGACGTTGCATTGAAAGTCGACACTGCTGAGGAGATGCAGTGTAGTGGACTACATTCCAGTGTCTGCAATGATATATAGACATATTTGTATGTGTAATACATAATTTGTGTCATATTCTTTTTGTATTAATTTTTTGAAGAATGATGTTTTCTGTTGTTGGGTACATGTGGGGACCTCAGATATTTTTGTTTTTTTCGTGGATGCTTAGGGATATTGGGTCTAGGCAGGGACAGAGAGAATCCACAGGAGGGTCCGATGGGTCGACCAGCCTGAATGTGGACAATTTTGATTGTATTTTATTTTCTGAGGTTTTCATGTGTATTCAATTGCATCATAGCTTAAAATGCATTGATAAAGATTTATAAATTGATCTGGAGTACTTAGGTGGTCGCCTGGGGCAGAGGGGCCGTGAGAGAATTTTCCTGTCTTGATTGATTGATGGATATTTGGAAAGAAAGCTGCCAGATAGGTTTTTTGCTCTCACACTCCATATAAATGTGTTCACACTCCATAGAAACTTGTTTACACTCCATAGAAAAATGTGTTTACACTCCATAAATGTTGTTTTATTGCTAAAGTTACACAAGATTATTTGTCATAATCCTATTCTTTTTGTTTTCGAGACTTAATTAGTCTCGAAGGGGGGAAATATGTAGTATCTGAACATTCCAAAACTTGGCTCTGCTTGCGGAAACATCTGGAAAGCATTAATATAGGGGGGCCCTAAAACAGAGGAGAGTCTGCTGTGTGAAGATCAGGGATTGGTCTATTCAAATCACGCCATATTATGTTACATAGGATAAATACCATGGTTGGAACAAAGGACGGGGAGAATAATCATTTTTAGATTGGGTTAGTTGTTCTCCGGATTTCTGCAGAAATCTGTAAATTGACGCTGGAACCTTTGATATAATAAACCTTTATAATCAAGTACAGTGTTAAGCGGATTTCTTGTCTACACAGCATATCAGCATCGTTGTCCTGACACCACAGAACCATTACTGGCTTTTACCACTAGGTTTCAGGGTATTATGATGCGACCAATGTGCCGGACTATATACAGTGGGGAAAAAAAGTATTTAGTCAGCCACCAATTGTGCAAGTGTTCCCACTTAAAAATATGAGAGAGGCCTGTAATTTTCATCATAGGTACACGTCAACTATGACAGACAAATTGAGGAAAAAAAACCAGAAAATCACATTGTAGGATTTTTTATGAATTTATTTGCAAATTATGGTGGAAAATAAGTATTTGGTCACCTACAAACAAGCAAGATTTCTGGCTCTCACAGACCTGTAACTTCTTCTTTAAGAGGCTCCTCTGTCCTCCACTCGTTACCTGTATTAATGGCACCTGTTTGAACTTGTTATCAGTATAAAAGACACCTGTCCACAACCTCAAACAGTCACACTCCAAACTCCACTATGGCCAAGACCAAAGAGCTGTCAAAGGACACCAGAAACAAAATTGTAGACCTGCACCAGGCTGGGAAGACTGAATCTGCAATAGGTAAGCAGCTTGGTTTGAAGAAATCAACTGTGGGAACAATTATTAGGAAATGGAAGACATACAAGACCACTGATAATCTCCCTCGATCTGGGGCTCCACGCAAGATCTCACCCCTTGGGGTCAAAATGATCACAAGAACGGTGAGCAAAAATCCCAGAACCACACGGGGGGACCTAGTGAATGACCTGCAGAGAGCTGGGACCAAAGTAACAAAGCCTACCATCAGTAACACACTACGCCGCCAGGGACTCAAATCCTGCAGTGCTGACGTGTCCCCCTGCTTAAGCCAGTACATGTCCAGGCCCGTCTGAAGTTTGCTAGAGTGCATTTGGATGATCCAGAAGAGGATTGGGAGAATGTCAGATGAAACCAAAATATAACTTTTTGGTCAAAACTCAACTCGTCGTGTTTGGAGGACAAAGAATGCTGAGTTGCATCCAAAGAACACCATACCTACTGTGAAGCATGGGGGTGGAAACATCATGCTTTGGGGCTGTTTTTCTGCAAAGGGACCAGGACGACTGATCCGTGTAAAGGAAAGAATGAATGGGGCCATGTATCGTGAGATTTTGAGTGAAAACCTCCTTCCATCAGCAAGGGCATTGAAGATGAAATGTGGCTGGGTCTTTCAGCATGACAATGATCCCAAACACACCGCCCGGGCAACGAAGGAGTGGCTTCGTAAGAAGCATTTCAAGGTCCTGGAGTGGCCTAGCCAGTCTCCAGATCTCAACCCCATAGAAAATCTTTGGAGGGAGTTGAAAGTCCGTGTTGCCCAGCGACAGCCCCAAAACATCACTGCTCTAGGGGAGATCTGCATGGAGGAATGGGCCAAAATACCAGCAACAGTGTATGAAAACCTTGTGAAGACTTACAGAAAACTTTTGACCAGTGTCATTGCCAACAAAGGGTATATAACAAAGTATTGAGAAACTTTTGTTATTGACCAAATACTTATTTTCCTCCATAATTTGAAAATAAATTCATAAAAAATCCTACAATGTGATTTTCTGGATTTCTTTTCCTCATTTTGTCTGTCATAGTTGACGTGTACCTATGATGAAAATTACAGGCCTCTCTCATCTTTTTAAGTGGGAGAACATGCACAATTGGTGGCTGACTAAATACTTTTTTCCCCCACTGTATTAATGAATCACTAATATGGTTTAATGCTTATAATGTTTATAGATGTGTAATGTATGTTTTATGAAGGTATGTTTAATGTAAATTGTTGCAGAGTACTAATGCTGATTTCCTGTGCATATAGCTTTGGTGTGGAGGCTCAACTCTGTCATACAGAGAGAGGTAGAGAAGTTCAATTATATGGTTTCTAAGGAGTCATTTCCTTCAAGGTCATATAATGTCGACTTTGAATGCTGCTTTGATAATTGGAAAAAATATCTTCACAAACCAATAAATGAGAATTCTTTGACGCTCATTGTTTTTTCACCTCGAAGCATGGTATCTTGTATCTATACACACATTCTAACAAGCTTGCATTTAAGGAGTACTGTAATGCAATGCAACATTTCACAGATCTTTACGTTTGTACTGAAGTGCTTTTTAAAACTTTAACATCCAAGCACCAGTTGTTGTAAACAGTGACCCACTTGGGTTTGTGGATGACTTCACATACCTGGGCAGCCTCAACAGCAAGGACAGTTGGGCTCAAAAAGGACATCAAGGCGAGATTGGGAAAAGCTTGGGGTGTCTTCTCCCAACTCCATACCATCTTGATATCCAAACAGTACAGCCTTAAAACAAAGGTCCACCTATACAACAGCAATGAAAAGTCCATCCTGTTGTATGGTTCTGAATGCTCACGGGCCGTCAAAGGGAACATGAAGAAGGTTGAGGCATTCCATAATGGATGCCTCAGAAGAATCTGCTGCATTTTCTTTCCAAATAAAATCACCAACCTCGAACTCTACAGGAAGACCAAAAGCAAGAGCATCACCCATCAAATCAAGATCAGAAGAATGCGTTGTCTTGGCCATGTTTTCTGGATGGAGCAGGATCACAATCCCCAAAATTGCCCTAAGGTGGACTCCACCAGGGAAAAGAAAACCTAGTAGGCGTAAAACTACCTGGCCCATAACTGTGGTGGATGAGCTGGTCAAGATTAACCTCTCGTAGGGCGAAGTGCAACACGGGCCAAGTACAGAGAGCCAAGTATGTGGACACCCCTTCAAATTAGTGGTTTTGGATACTTAAGCCATACCCGTTGCTGACAGGTGTTTAAAATCAAGCACACAGCCATGAAATCTCCAAAGACAAACATTGGCAGTAGAATGGCCTTACTGAAGAGCACAGTGACTTTCAATGTGGCACCGTAATAGGATGCCACCTTTCAAACAAGTCAGTTCTGCCCTCCTAGAGCTGCCCCGGTCAACTGTAAGTGCTGTTATTGTGAAGTGGAAACATCTACATTTACATTACATTTTCGTCATTTAGCAGATGCTCTTATCCAGAGCAACTTACAAATTGGTGCATTCACCTTATGATAGCCAGTGGGACAACCACTTTACAATATATATATATATATATATATATATATATATATATATATATATTATTCTTTTTTTTTGGGGGGATTTGGTAGAAGGATTACTTTTATCCTATCCCAGGTATTCCTTAAAGAGGTGGGGTTTCAAGTGTCTCCGGAAGGTGTTGAGTGACTCCGCTGTCCTGGCGTCGTGAGGGAGCTTGTTCCACCATTGGGGTGCCAGAGCAGCAGAGATGGCCCTGTATTTACCAGAAAAGATAGCTCATCCACCATGGTAGACGAGGAAGATCCAGACTTGATTGGGGAAAAAGAACAAACAATGAGACATGAGGATTGGGTGTTGAGTATGATAAAAAATGTATTTTCTGTCCAGATAAAGATGGTGATAAAGCATTGGAAAAAGGTAGTGCATCCCTCAGGCCATCCGGTGCATGGACATCCTGTGCCAGTGTGATCCAGTTGTGGAGACTACAGCAGATCGAGCCTGTGGACGGACAGGTCAGTAACTCATCAAATATGATACAATATTGTGTAAAACATTTTGTTTGTAGATGCATAAAAATGTTGACTTTATGTCCCCTTTTCCCCATGTTTTAGACATGAGGCGTGACGTGCGGAACATCAGGCTCACCCTATGAGAAGCAGTGCATGATCAAAGCTACCTTCAGCAAGGTGATCTGTTGGAAGTGATGTACTCTCTCTCTCTCTGGGGGCAAGACATAATTTAAACATCACAGATAGAAATTCCCAGTGTGCCCATAATAAAATGCAATGTGAATTGTGTTGTACTACTGAATGAAACTGTGAGGAGATGCACTCAGTCCAGCCTTTGTGATTGAACTTACGTTATTTACATTACTTTAGTTGGCTCTTTTGAGCAAAATGTGTATGTAATATAGCCTATTCTGGCAGCCTAGTGTGTGTGTATGAACTATGTGGAATATTTCTGGACCATTGGCTTCCCTGAAAACAGTTACTGACAGGAGGAGCAATATGAGTCTGTCAGAGGTCGTCACGCTGATGGGGATGGTGATGGAGGCTTTGGTGGTCCATACAACGAAGAAGCAGGTGTCCCTTCCAGTAATGTGGAGCTGACCTTAAGGATTGTCTTCACAGAGGCTGTAAGAGCCTCCATCCTTGATATAGTAATCCTTTGACTTCACTGCCTTTTCAATGGTAAGGTCCACCACTGCTGTGGTGCCCACCAGACGATTCGGTGAGGTACCCAGGATCCCAGACGCCGTGACCCAAAGCCCTGACTACTGCACATCCATCCCTGTAGCTGTTTGCCTTGATGCCTCACTGGATGGTCTGGTGCCCTCCCCTTCGTTATATGTCCCCCACTTTACAGACAACACCCCATCCAACGACTGTGATCTGTGGACCCTTTTTAGCAGCAGCAGAGTTAGCTTGGCCCTAACCATTGCTCCATAATTGCTGGCAATTAACCTTTCTCTCCTCATGGTGTGCCAGTTGGGGTTGGTGCGCTGTCAAACTGTTGCCTGCCCTATAGCCTCCTGCTGCTCCAGGTGCCCTTGCTTTTTAACAATGTCCGGTACAGACAGGGGTGACAGGGATGACAGGTAGGGTATCGGTTGTTCTGGCTCAGGTTCAAGGAGACATGCCATTCCACTGAACCTGCCCCGGAGACGGTTCCTTAGCGACTGAAGATCCTCCTCTGTGGTCTCTCGGGACAGAGGGTTGTTATCTTCGGCCGGGTACAGTCATCCGCTGACTGCACCTGGTTGGGCACGGCTGGCTTCCTCCACTCGCATTCCACATCCGTACGGACGATATTGTGAACCGCCAAAATAGGCTGCATGGCTATACTTATGAGGTCCATGGAGGCATTCACATGTGGTAGAGAGAATCCCCTGGTCACCTATAGAGACCTGCCAAGAGGAAGGATGTTAAGTGCCACGCCTTTCAATGCATGACTTTGAACACCTTGAAATGCATTCGTTGTAAGAAATGTGCTATATAAATAAAGTTTGATTTGATTGATGACATTACAGCTGTAGAATATTTAATAAACTAATTTTCACATGAGGACAAGTGCAGTTTTTCCATAAACCTTTAATTGATAACTTGGGATTTTATCATTTGACATATCAATCATATTCCTTGTATAATGTTGACAGCTGTATAGAACACACTGTATTGCTAAGATGCTCAAACTTATCTTAATAGCTACACTCACCAACACAGGATCAACTGTATCCCTCATGCTGGCCCTGACCAAACCGGTAAATCAGATAGTGGTCTTCTCCCTTTTAATGCTCTTATGCTCAGCCTTGAAAAATGCCATACGTTTTGAAATAGACACAAAAGTCGACATACTGTACAAACAATTATCTAGGCTAAGTAAAACAAAATATGTTTTTGATCTATTGCTCTGCTAACTAGCTAGCTAAAGTGTAGTCAGTGGCTAGCTGAGAAAGGGGATGTAAGAAGTTCATGGATTGGACACAGACATACTATACAAACAATTATCTAGGCTAAGTAAAACAAAATAAAAATGGTATCTACTGCTCTGCTAACTAGCTACCTAAAGTGTAGTCAGTGGCTAGCTAAAACAGAGAAAGGGGACATACGAAGTTCATGGATTGGACACAGTTCTCTGATCGTGCTGGTGAACAGTATCTGACAGTGTCGGCTAGAGATTACGTGCAGGAGCTTCCTGCAGGAAGTTGTAGTCTTGCTGTGGTCTTCTCTGTTGCTAATTAGCATTTCACATTTTTGAGAGTAAATTGAGGTGAATATATGAATAAATCCGAGAGAGAATTACACAGTTATCAAAACTTCATGCCAGGGTAAGCCTACACGAAACACAGACCTTATATGAAGTAGTTCTAAAATCGCAGACGCAAAAATGAATGGTGAAAATATGATTGGAACCATTACTGGGTTTTACCACTAGGTTTTATGGGTATTATGATGCGACCACTGTGCCGGACTATATATTAATGAATCACTAATATTGTTTAATGCTTATAATGTTTATAGATGTGTAATGTATGTTTTATGAAGGTATGTTTAATGTAAATTGTTGCAGAGTACTAATGCTGATTTCCTGTGCATATAGCTTTGGTGTGGAGGCTCAACTCTGTCATACAGAGAGAGGTAGAGAAGTTCAATTATATGGTTTCTAAGGAGTCATTTCCTTCAAGGTCATATAATGTCGACTTTGAATGCTGCTTTGATAATTGGAAAAAATATTTTCACAAACCAATAAATGAGAATTCTTTGACACTCATTGTTTTTTCACCTCGAAGCATGGTATCTTGTATCTATACACACCATTCTAACAAGCTTGCATTTAAGGAGTACTGTAATGCAATGCAACATTTCACAGATCTTTACATTTGTACTGAAGTGCTTTTTAAAACTTTAACATCCCAGCACCAGTTGTTGTAAACAGTGACCCACTTGGGTTTGTGGATGACTTCACATACCTGGGCAGCCTCAACAGCAAGGACAGTTGGGCTCAAAAAGGACATCAAGGCGAGATTGGGAAAAGCTTGGGGTGTCTTCTCCCAACTCCATACCATCTTGATATCCAAACAGTACAGCCTTAAAACAAAGGTCCACCTATACAACAGCAATGAAAAGTCCATCCTGTTGTATGGGTCTGAATGCTCACGGGCCGTCAAAGGGAACATGAAGAAGGTTGAGGCATTCCATAATGGATGCCTCAGAAGAATCTGCTGCATTTTCTGGCCAAATAAAATCACCAACCTCGAACTCTACAGGAAGACCAAAAGCAAGAGCATCACCCATCAAATCAAGACCAGAAGAATGCGTTGTCTTGGCCATGTTTTCCGGATGGAGCAGGATCACAATCCCCAAAATTGCCCTAAGGTGGACTCCACCAGGGAAAAGAAAACCTGGTAGGCGTAAAACTACCTGGCCCATAACTGTGGTGGATGAGCTGGCCAAGATTAACCTCTCGTAGGGCGAAGTGCAACACGGGCCAAGTACAGAGAGCCAAGTATGTGGACACCCCTTCAAATTAGTGGTTTTGGATACTTAAGCCACACCCGTTGCTGACAGGTGTTTAAAATCAAGCACACAGCCATGAAATCTCCAAAGACAAACATTGGCAGTAGAATGGCCTTACTGACGAGCTCAGTGACTTTCAATGTGGCACCGTAATAGGATGCCACCTTTCAAACAAGTCAGTTCTGCCCTGCTAGAGCTGCCCCGGTCAACTGTAAGTGTTGTTATTGTGAAGTAAGTGGAAACATCTACATTTACATTACATTTTCGTCATTTAGCAGATGCTCTTATCCAGAGCAACTTACAAATTGGTGCATTCACCTTATGATAGCCAGTGGGACAACCACTTTACAATATATATATATATATTTATATATATATATATATATATATATATATATATATATATATATATATATATATATATATATATATATATATATATATATAGAGAGATATATATTCTTTTTTTTTTGGGGGGGTAGAAGGATTACTTTTATCCTAGCCCAGGTATTCCTTAAAGAGGTGGGGTTTCAAGTGTCTCCGGAAGGTGGTGAGTGACTCCACTGTCCTGGCATCGTGAGGGAGCTTGTTCCACCATTGGGGTGCCAGAGCAGCGAACAGTTTTGACTGGGCTGAGCGGGAACTGTGCTTCCGCAGAGGTAGGGGGGCCAGCAGGCCAGAGGTGGATGAACGCAATGCCCTCGTTTGGGTGTAGGGACTGATCAGAGCCTGAAGGTACGGAGGTGCCGTTCCTCTCACAGCTCCGTAGGCAAGCTAGGAGTCTAGGAGCAACAACGGCCACACAAGCTCACAGAACGGGACCGGCGAGTGCTGAAGCGTGTAACGCAGCACAATAAATGTTCCTCGGGAGCTTCGTGAAATGGGTTTCCATGGCCGAGCAGCCGCACAAAATCCTAAGATCACCATGCGCAATGCCAAGCGTCAGCTGGAGTGGTGTAAAGCTCACCACCATTTGACTCTGGAGCAGTGTTAACGCGTTCTCTGGAGTGATGAATCACGCTTCACCATCTGGCAGTCCGACAGACGAATCTGGGTTTGGCGGATGCCAGCAGAATGCTACCTGCCCCAATGCACAGTGCCAACTGCAAGGTTTGTTGGAGGAGGAATAATGGTCTGGGGTTGTTTTTCATGCTTCGGCCTAGGCCCCTTAGTTCCAGTGAAGGGAAATCTTAACTCTACAGCATACAATGACATTCTAGATTATTCTGTGCTTCCAACTTTGTGGCAACAGTTTGGGGAAGGCCCTTTCCTGTTTCAGCATGACACTGCACCATGCACAAAGTGAAGTCCATACAGAAATGGTTTGTCGAGATCGGTGTGGAAGAACCTGACTGGCCTGAACAGAGCCCTGACCTGAAACCCATTGAACATCTTTGGGATGAATTGGACTGCAAGCCAGGCCTAATCGCCCAACATCAGTGCCCAACCTCACTAATGCTCTTATAGCTGAATGGAAGCAAGTCCCCACAGCAATGTCCCAACATCTAGTGGAAAGCCTTCCCAGAAGAGTGTAGGCTGTTATAGCAGCAAAGGAGCGACCAACTCCATATTAATGCCCATGATTTTGGAATGAGATGTTCGACAAGCAGGTGTCCACATACTCATGTAGTGTAAGTAATATGGCAAACCTCAAGTTGAAACTCTGTAATTGCTTTCTGTAGATCTTTACAAATTCATTTTTTATTCAAATTTACTCACAAAATTTACGTTTGTGCTAGTGCAGAATACAAAACTTTATGAAATGGTGAATTTGCTATCATATTACAAGCCAAGCCGAAGAAAGAAAAACCTGCAGTTTATTCAGCAGTCCATCCTATACCAAAGGTAATGGCAGTATGGAGTGATATTAGTGCCAACAGAAAATTATTCTGAATTTAAAATGATACAAAATTCTAAACTAAATTATCATTTTCCATTAAATTATTTTGTGGGACTTACTTTAGCTCTTTAAACATATTTGTGTGGTAGTGGAAGAAGTGTTCTGATTTTAGATTTGCATAGCAGAGAAGTAGATAGATTGCATACGCTCTAAGTTTTTGCTTAACTTGTTGGGAAAGTGGTCAACATTGTCGCTATTTTTATTTTTTATGTTGTTGATGCGGTTATTAAAACAGCTGTAACGTTTGATTGGTAGAATATATTTCTGTTCTTATTTTAGATTTGAAAAGCAGAGAAGTAGACCAAGATTTAATACGCTCTAAGCTGTTGTCTAACGTGTTGGGAAAGTGGTCAAAGTAGCTGATTTGTGTCAAAAGTAAAAAGAAAATTACAATGAGTAGAATGTTGGAAGCCTGGGAGTTTATAACATTGGGACCTTTAGAATGTTGAAGAAATCCCATGAAAGTGGTTTTAAGAAGGACAAAACATTTAATAGTTTAGAAAGTATAAATGTTATCAAAAAGCTGTATACAAGCAACTCAATCCAGACCGGTCTGTACATTTTAAAGTTTGAATGACATTTCTAGCTTAAACAGTGTACGGAAAATAGTGTTCTAAATATTTTTACAATATTTAAAGTGGTACTTTTGCTGTCGCAAGTCCTATTAATTATTAAATTCACAGTCAATTTCTGTTGGTACTAAAATCACTCCATATGGCATCCCCCACCTTCAGTCCTTGTCATCTCTTGTTGTTGTTGTACAAGGAGTATATGCCTCCCTGTGATGGTTCACTCATTGTGTTATTACTGGAATGAAAGGTAACTATAGCAACATGACAGACGTGTGAGAGCAAGAAGGAGTGCCGACAGGAAGACATCAGATTCCCATCTCAGTGAAGTCGGTGATGACTCAACCCATGACTAGGGCGAGCGATGATGATAATGATGATGATAATGATGATGGCCCTACCTTACCTTACCTTACCCTATTGTTTCTGCCAAAATTAAATAGCTGCTGGTCTCTCTCTCCCCAGCTCACTGCGCTGCCCCCTGCTCCCTACGCTCTGCGTGTGTGAGTATCCATAGATGGGTGGGATTTACAAAAACAGACACAGATCCTCCTGGATTGCATCCTACCTAGCAGGTCGCTCCTACCAGGTGGCGTGGAGAGGATCTGTGTCTGCACCACGTGCTCTCACTTCTGGTGTCCCCCCAGGGCTCGGTTCTAGGCCCTCTCCTCTTTTCTTTTTACAACAAGTCGCTCAGCTCTGACATATCCTCACATTGTCTCCCTATCATTGTTATGCGGATGACACTCAACTACTCATCGCAATCGTACTTGATACGATTGCGATGTTTTGTTGTCTCACCTACTGTAGCTATTGTGTGTACTACAAAAACAAAACAACCCGCCATTTTCACATATGTTGATGTTGGGTGGTGCTGGAGATGATGAACATGAGGTTGAAAAAGTATGACATTTTCCTTTGAAGCTGGGCTTACAGCTTACATCATTGTGGGTTTGATCCTCAAATCATGCAGTTGTTTCACTTTCTGTTTTGTTTTGTCTTTCTGTTTTAAAGGTAGATTCAGTGATATGACGTAGATGCACAAAGTAAACAGCATAGTGGGTCAATTTCTGCAACAACTAAGAGCTTTGAAGGGTGAGGCTTAACATCTCGGATGTTTTGGTCCCATTGCTACCACGCTGTAACAGCATGAAGCAAACCCATGCACATGCGCAGATACTATGTGACTATGTGAGAGAGAAGTCTTGCATCTCACTCATCGAAAATGGCAGAGCAATTTCTGCATTTTCATCTTTAACCTCACAGGAGTTAATGCCTCAACTTTATCCTCAAGGTTATTGCGTCCTAGAGGCGAATGAGCCCGATATCTTGGTCGCACATTTCGGCAAGCCGGTCTCACATTTCAAGGCGTTATCAAATGAAAGTTTATTTGTTGCGTGCACAGCACACAACAGATGTAAAACAGTCCCGTGAAATGCTTACTTACAAGCTCCTTCTCAACAATACAGTGTTCAAAAGAATTAAGATAATAGAAAATCCAGAAGTACAGATCAGGGTTTGGTTATAAAAAAATATCAGAAACATTGAACATCCTACGGAGCACCATTAAATCCATTATTAAAAAATTGAAAGAATATGGCACCACAACAAACCTGCCAAGAGAGGGCCGCCCACCAAAACTCACGGACCAGGCAAGGAGGGCATTAATCACAGAGGCAACAAAGAGACCAAGGATAACCCTAAAGGAGCTGCAAAGCTCCACAGCGGAGATTGGAGTATCTGTCCATAGCACCACTTTAAGCCGTACACTCCACAGAGCTCGGCTTTAAGGAAGAGTGGCCAGAAAATAGCCATTGCTTAAAGAAAAAAATAAGCAAATACGTTTGGTGTTCGCCAAAAGGCATGTGGGAGACTGGCTTTTTGGCCATCAAGGAAAACGCTATGTCTGGCGCAAACCCAACACCTCTCATCACCCCGAGAACACCATCCCCACAGTGAAGTATGGTGGTGGCAGCATCATTCTGTGGAGATGTTTTTAATCGGCAGGGACTGGGAAACTGGTCAGAATTGAAGGAATGATGGATGGTGCTAAATACAGGGAAATTCTTGAGGGAAACCTGTTTCAGTCTTCCAGAGATTCACCTTCCAGCAGGACAATGACCCTAAGCATACTGCTAAAGCAACACTCGAGAGGTTTAAGGGGAAACATTTAAATGTCTTGGAATGGCCTAGTCAAAGCCCAGACCTCAATCCAATTGAGAATCTGTGGTATGACTTAAATATTGAACCCATCCAACTTGAAGGAGCTGGAGCAGTTTTGCCTTGAAGAATGGTCCAAAATCCCAGTGGCTAGATGTGCCAAGCTTATAGAGACATACCCCAAGAGACTTGCAGCTGTAATTGCTGCAAAAGGTGGCAAAAAAATAGTTATGCAAGCTCAAGTTTTCTGTTTTTTTTTGTCTTAATTCTTGTTTGTTTCACAATAACACATATTTTGCATCTTCAAAGTGGTAAGCATGTTGTGTAAATCAAACACAAAGACCAAGGAGGTTTTCCAATGCTTTGCAAGGAAGGGCACCTATTGGTAGATGGGTAAAAAAAATCCCTTTTAGCATGGTGAAGTTATTAATTACATTGGATGGTGTCGCAATACACCCAGTCACTACAAAGACACAGGTGTCCTTCCTAACTCACTTGGCGGAGTGGAAGGAAACTGCTCAGGGATTTCATCATGAGGCCAATGATGACTTTAAAACAGTTTAATTGCTGTGATATGAGAACTGAGGATGGATCAACAACATTGTAGTTACTCCACAATACTAACCTAAACGACAGAGTGAAAAGAAGGAAGCCTGTACAGCATAACAAATATTCCAAAACATGCATCCTATTTGCAATAAGGCACTAAAGTAAAACAACAAAAAATGTGGCAAAGAAATTAACTTTATGTCCTGAATACAAAGCGTTATGTTGGGTGCAAATCCAACACATCACTGAGTATCTCTCTTTATATTTTCAAGCATGGTGTTGGCTGCATCACGTTATGGGTATATTTGTCATCAACAAGGTCTAGGGAGTTTTTTAGGATAAAAAGAAACAGAATAGAGCTAAGCACAGGAAAAGTCCTAGAGGAAAACCTGGTTCAGTCTGCTTTCCAACAGACACTGGGAAACAAATGTACCTTTCAGCAGGACAATGACCTAAAACACAAGGCCAAATATACTCTTGAGTTGCTTTCCAAGACAACAATGAATAGTCCTGAGTGGCCTAGTTACAGATCTGACTTAAATCAGCTTGAAAATCTATGGCAAGACTTGGCTGTCTAGCAATGATCAACAACCAATTTGACAGAGCTTGAAGAAGTTTTAAAAGAATAATGTGCAAATGCTGTACAATCCAGGTGTGCAAAGCTCTTAGAGACTCACCCAGAAAGGGGGTTGAATACTTATGTAATCAAGATATATTAGTGTTTTATTTTTCATATTTTTTTTAAACAAATGTTACAATTTCTCTTCCACTTTGACATAACACAGTATTTTGTGTAGATTGTTGACAATTAATGACAATTAAATTAAAGCAGCAGGATAAAAAAAATATATAATAATAATAATAATAATAATAATAGTAGCAGCAGCGTATATAGGTGAATGTGTGTGTGTGTGTGGCATCAATGTGTGTGTATGTGTGTGCGTGTTTATGTGTGTGAGTGTGTGAATAGAGACCTGAGAGTGTGCATAGTCAGTGCAGATAGTATGTGGATGAGGGTGAGCAGCCATCGGTTAGCTGTTCAGCAGTCTTATTGCTTGGAGATAGAAGCTGTCTCTGAGTTTGTTGGTCCGAGACCTGATGCTCTGGTACCGCTTGGAGGATCCTTCAGGATAATTTAAGGTTAAAAAAAATAACCTTAAGGTTCCTGTATGACCCTTTACGATAATATAAGGTAAAAAAAAAAAAGGAACCTTAGGGTTAATTTAAGAACCCATTCTCTGCCATCAGTTATTCTAAAACCTTTGTAGACTTAAGGGGTGCTTTGAAGAACCCTTTTCAAAAGAGGGGTTCGTTTTGGAACCAGCAGTGTGCTCATGAGTAAAGTGTGTATACAGTGGGGGAAAAAAGTATTTAGTCAGCCACCAATTGTGCAAGTTCTCCCACTTAAAAAGATGAGAGAGGCCTGTAATTCTCATCATAGGTGCACGTCAATTATGACAGACAAAATTAGAAAAAAAAATCCAGAAAATCACATTGTAGGATTTTTAATGAATTTATTTGCAAATTATGGTGGAAAATAAGTATTTGGTCACCTACAAACAAGCAAGATTTCTGGCTCTCACAGACCTGTAACTTCTTCTTTAAGAGGCTCCTCTGTCCTCCACTCGTTACCTGTATTAATGGCACCTGTTTGAACTTGTTATCAGTATAAAAGACACCTGTCCACAACCTCAAACAGTCACACTCCAAACTCCACTATGGCCAAGACCAAAGAGCTGTCAAAGGACACCAGAAACAAAATTGTAGACCTGCACCAGGCTGGGAAGACTGAATCTGCAATAGGTAAGCAGCTTGGTTTGAAGAAATCAACTGTGGGAGCAATTATTAGGAAATGGAAGACATACAAGACCACTGATAATCTCCCTCGATCTGGGGCTCCACGCAAGATCTCACCCCGTGGGGTCAAAATGATCACAAGAACGGTGAGCAAAAATCCCAGAACCACACGGGGGAACCTAGTGAATGACCTGCAGAGAGCTGGGACCAAAGTAACAAAGCCTACCATCAGTAAAACACTACGCCGCCAGGGACTCAAATCCTGCAGTGCTAGACGTGTCCCCCCTGCTTAAGCCAGTACATGTCCAGGCCCGTCTGAAGTTTGCTAGAGTGCATTTGGATGATCCAGAAGAGGATTGGGAGAATGTCATATGGTCAGATGAAACCAAAATATAACTTTTTGGTAAAAACTCAATTCGTCGTGTTTGGAGGACAAAGAATGCTGAGTTGCATCCAAAGAACACCATACCTACTGTGAAGCATGGGGGTGGAAACATCATGCTTTGGGGCTGTTTTTCTGCAATGGGACCAGGACGACTGATCCGTGTAAAGGAAAGAATGAATGGGGCCATGTATCGTGAGATTTTGAGTGAAAACCTCCTTCCATCAGCAAGGGCATTGAAGATGAAACGTGGCTGGGTCTTTCAGCATGACAATGATCCCAAACACACCGCCCGGGCAACGAAGGGGTGGCTTCGTAAGAAGCATTTCAAGGTCCTGGAGTGGCCTAGCCAGTCTCCAGATCTCAACCCCATAGAAAATCTTTGGAGGGAGTTGAAAGTCTGTGTTGCCCAGCGACAGCCCCAAAACATCACTGCTCTAGAGGAGATCTGCATGGAGGAATGGGCCAAAATACCAGCAACAGTGTGTGAAAACCTTGTGAAGACTTACAGAAAACGTTTGACATGTGTCATTGCCAACGAAGGGTATATAACAAAGTATTGAGAAACGTTTGTTATTGACCAAATACTTATTTTCCACCATAATTTGCAAATAAATTCATAAAAAAATCCTACAATGTGATTTTCTGGAATTTTTTTCCTCATTTTGTCTGTCATAGTTGACATGTACCTATGATGAAAATTACAGGCCTCTCTCATCTTTTTAAGTGGAAGAACTTGCACAATTGGTGGCTGACTAAATACTTTTTTTCCCCACTGTAAATCAAATTGAGACAGTTGGTCAAAAGACGCACTGGAAATCGGAAGCGCGTGGATGGTTGGATACACAACAGGTGAGAGACAACTGCAACGGATCGACGTGGAAGATGAGTAAACGTTAGCTATTCGCTAGCTAAGATAATAATTCATCAAACTACTATAACAAATATAAACACTACAATGGGTTTTTATTTTTACTGTTTTTTACATTGTAGAATAATAGTGAAGACATCAAAACTATGAAATAACACATGGAATCATGTATTAACCAAGTAAGTGTTAAACAAATCAAAATATATTTGATATTTGATATTCTTCAAATAGCCACCCTTTGCCTTGATGACAGCTTTAAACACTCTTGGCATTCTCTCAACCAGCTTCACCTGGAATGCTTTTCCAACAGTCTTGAAGGAGTTCCCACATATGCTGAGCACTTGTTGGCTGCTTTTCCTTCACTCTGCCGTCCGATTCATCCCAAACCATCTCAATTGGGTTGACGTCGGGGGATTGTGGAGGCCAGGTCATCTGATGCAGCACTCCATCACTCTCCTTCTTGGTAAAATAGCCCTTACACAGCCTGGAGGTGTGTTGGGTCATTGTCCAGTTGAAAAACAAATGATAATCCCACTAAGCGCAAACCAGATGGGATGGCGTATCACTGCAGAATGCTGTGGTAGCCATGCTGGTTAAGTGTGCCTTGAATTCTAAATAAATCACCAACAGTGTCACCAGCAAAGCACCCCCACACCATAACACCTCCTCCTCCATGCTTTACAGTAGGAACTACACATGCGGAGATCATCCGTTCAACCACACTGCGTCTCACAAAGACACAGCGGTTGGAACCAAAAATCTCAAATTTGGACTCCAGACCAAAGGACACATTTCCACCGGTCTAATGTCTATTGCTCGTGTTTCTTGTCCCAAGCAGGTCTCTTCTTATTATTGGTGTCCCTTAGTAGTGGTTTCTTTGCAGCAATTTATGAAGGCCTGATTCACACAGTCCCCTCTGAACAGTTGATGTTGAGATGTGTCTGTAACTTGAACTCTTTGAAGCATTTATTTGGGCTGCAATTTCTGGCAACTTTAATGAACTTATCCTCTGCAGCAGATGTACCTCTGGGTCTTCCAATCCTGTGGCGGTCCTCATGAGAGCCAGTTTCATCATGGCGCTTGATGGTTTTTGCGACTGCACTTGAAGAAACTTTAAAAGTTCTTGAAATGTTTCGTATTGACTGACCTTCATGTCTTAAAGTAATGATGGACTGTCGTTTCTCTTTGCTTATTTGAGCTGTTCTTGCCATAATATGTACCTGGTCTTTTACCAAATAGGGCTATCTTCTGTATACACCCCCTACCTTGTCACAACACAACTGATTGGCTCAAATGCATTAAGAAGGAAAGAAATTCCACAAATTAACTTTTAAGAAGGCACACCTGTTCATTGAAATGCATTCCAGGTGACTACCCCATGAAGCTGGTTGAGCGAATGCCAAGAGTGTGCAAAGCTGTCATCAAGGCAAAGGGTGGCTATTTGAAGAATCTCAAATATAAAATATATTTTGATATGTTTAACACTTTTTTGGTTGCTGCATGATTCCATATGTGTTAATTCATAGTTTTTATGTCTTCACTATTATTCTACAATGTAAAATATAGTGAAAATAAAGAAAAACCCTTGAATGAGTAGGTGTGTCCAAACTTTTGACTGGTAGTGTAAATTACGAACAAATGTTGAATGGCAAACTTATATCAGCCAAATTACTAAAATTAGAAACCACTTAGAAAGCTGTTATTTGATGTGCTAATGATTTGTTAGTGTCTCTATATGAATGACCTGTAAAATATTCTCCACTGTATTTCAACGTATCATTTTTATCAGTAAGATGGGGTCTTTTGATTCGTATATTTGATGACAACAATAATTATTGTATTTTTAGTATAGGCTCCTATCTTGTTGTCTATACACAATATGAATGTTTGTCAACGGTTGACATTGTAGTTTATTTATTGATTGCATATTTGGTTTTCTGTGACTTTCAAAGTCAATCAAATTAATTTGTGACTTTACAAGTTTGCCAATCAAAATGTTACTTTTGTTATTATTATTGTTAATAGTATTATTGTTATTATTATTACTATTATTCATACGAGAATAAATGGGACATTGAAGATTCCTACAGGAACCTTTAAACCTAGAAGGTGCTTTGAGGAACCTTTTTAAAAGATTCCTCAGGGAAAAGGTTCCTGGAAGCACATTTTGGGGTTCCGGTGGTGCCTCTAGGAACATTTTATTTTTAGAGTGTAGGCTGTCTCATCACTGTCCGTGCCGTCAGCAAACTTGATGATAGTGTTGGAGTTATGTGTGGTCACGGAGTCGTGGGTGAACAGGGAGTACAGGAGGGGGCTAAGCACACACCCCTGAGGGGCCCCGTGTTGAGGGTCAGTGTGGCGGAGGTGTTGTTGCCTACCCTCACCACCTGGGGTCGGCTTGTCAGTAAGTCCAGGATCTAGTTACAGAGGGAGGTGTTCAGTCCCAGGGTCCCGAACTCTGTTGTTGCTGAGAATTTTCCTCCGCCGCAGGATTTACATAAATTCATGAACGCTGAGCTGGAGTCAATGAACAGCATTCTCACATAGGTATTCCTCATAGGTATAGGTTGACTGCAGCCTCGTTGTGTGATGTTTGCATCTTTTGGACAAACATCAGTTTTTGCAGTGAGATCATTGGTCAAAAGAAAAACGTACACAAAATAATTGAAATTCCCTGGTGATGATGAGGATGAGTGGCATTCGTTATTTCAATTTTCTGCAGGCGATTTTGACCCAGGTGAGTGTGGCATGCTGTGCCGTGCTGTAACACGTGCAAAAAAATACTGCATCTGTATTTGTGCATATATAATATATGTGTGTGAGTATGGGTCATACCTTTGACCCGTCATAGGACCTCAAGACCACTGCACATATTAACTGCATTCCATAATGAAGTCTTATTAACGGTCAATGTTCTTTCAATGAATTCCATTTCACTTACCCATTCCTTATAGACAACCTCAGCAACAGACACCTCCTAAAACATGAATAACTGCCCAGCAGCAGTATACATTGTGTCCTTGGTCATATTTAAATGAAGTTTATCATGTTTTATTTTTCCTCTTTACCCCTTAGGGTCTAAAAAGTGAGGGATAAATTGTGAGCTGGAACATTTTGTTTGAACATTGCCTGCATACTGTAATACTTACCCTATAAATAATGTGCTTTTAAGGGTTCAAAGCCTAACCGCAAACAAAGAGTGCTGATGTAAAGGCATTGTAAAACAGTATCAGAGAACAATACAAAGGGAAATGTAATGATCTAGCTAGCAACAGTTAAATAATCATTAACTTATCTTCCTCATTCTGCAGATATCACAGTCATTACGAGATATTGGGTAGCTATGGATACCACACCAATAATGCAGCATGGTCTTTCTGAGAAAACTGTAAACAGAATTTTGATATTGTGTATTAGTTATATTTCTCAAACATAGAGCTCATATTGTGAGTCGGAATATATTCTCTACCAACTCTGAACGCAGAGGCGTCATGCCCTTATTTTTTGAGGGAGCACTGATTGCCAAATGTAATGTCTTAGTATTAATTATGCACTTGATATAGTTTTTCTTATGTATACTGAAATTGTACTTTTGAAAAAGGTGAACGCGTCTTCCAAGGGTGAATGGAGGAAGTGAAGAGAACAGCCATGCCTCAATTATAAAAATCTGTAGTTTTCACAGGACAGAAGTTGTCTTGTGATTTCTCTGTCTGAACACAACTGTGTGTAGAATACCTCTTCTTTGATAAAACGTTTTCTTTCAATAGAAATATCTGTCTTTGTAGTCATACACGTACAGCTTAGCTCAAAAGCTCAGCTTCATAAGTGCGTGTCAGAACAAGTTAGCAGACATCGCTCATTTTCCTTTTCAATACATATTTGATAAAGGCCTATTTTCGGGCACACATATTCCAGTCGCATTAAAGTATTTTCTTCAATCTTATTTTGTTGACCACAGTGAACAGTAAGAAATTGTCTATGCAAAATACATAACAATCACAACCTGAACTCTTTTAATGCAGGGCTCATTTATCAAAGACAAGTCATTCAATACAAATGGTTCACATTGACACTCAAACAGCATTAGAACGAAAACAGTCTGGAAAGGAGGGCCGGTCAGAGTGAAAGTACTCTACTGTTCATTGAACTGCCTCTTTACGATGCTGAAATAAACAATAAACACAGCATTGATCAGTAGAATGTCTTCCATTTACTCTATCCAGCACCTCACATTCATATTTTTAGGTCGTTTAACATTTACATTTACATTTTTGTCATTTAGCAGACGCTCTTATCCAGAGCAGGTGCACAAAGAGACACAAATCATCCCCAAATTAAAAGATACATCATACTTTGTTCTGCACAACATCTTATAAAAATATAAGTATCCCTTTAACCTTTTTTCTTTTTTTTGTTCTTCGTTAGATCATCATCTTTTAGAATGTCCTATAATAAAGCTTATAATATGTTATGTATCTTTATTACTTTCTCACCAAGACCTGTGTCACGTTTGCTCAACCTCTGTGTCACTCATACACGCCATCTCTTCGGGAAACGTTGTGAAGTCTTGAATCACTACTTGGGGTGGCATGGGCATCGGCATGGGCACAGGCATAGTCACTTTCGGGCCATGGACAACGCAATTCTTCTGCATATCTACCCCAAGGGCGGGAGACGGGACCTCGCCGAGATGCCTACGATACTGGACAAAACTGCACGTCTTGAGAACAATGGCGATCACATTTTTACCCATCAGTATCCCAGACACCCTGGAGTCCTTATAGAAAACCATGTTCCCGCCTCGAATGAAGAGAGTGATAATGTTAACAGTCACCAGGCTGAGAATCGGGTAGAGCATCATCTTATGAGGCACGATGTTCACCCCTTGCATGCTGATCTCGCTCAGCGACACGCACGGCAGCACCAGCAGCAGGATGTAGCAGTAGAAGAACATGAGTCCCTCCACCCATAGGGGGAGCCCTTTCCTCTGAGGCTCCCATAGGTTGGCCTGCACGTCCAGGACGTCAAGCAAGTCCACCACCACCCAGAAGAGTCGACTCCGGATCTCCTCCTTCTTCTTGTGCGGCCGCACGTACTCCATGTGGTCGATGGCCACCAATGTGATGTAGACCACGGGCACGCAGATGGACAGAAGCAATGTCAGCACCTTCCGTGCCACCCCGTCCACGCCACCGCTGCCAGTCCAACCGTTCAAACTTCCCCCCTTCCCGTCCTCGGCCTTGTAGTTCTGGTAGACGAAGTAGACCTTGATCTCCAGGACGAAGACATAGAAGAACCATAGGATCATGGCGTAACCACGCTTGGAGGTCCGCACCTCGGAACCCACCCACACGGCTACATAGCGTAGGACGATGAGGAAGCAGATGTCCCCCACGAGGACCATGATGCACACACCGATCTTCCTGGGCCCCTGGTTCTGCTCCACCAGGTAGGCGTCCATCAGCGCCATGCTGCCCATGATCAAGATGGAAGACAAACACACATGAGGCATGTTGGCGGGCGGTGGTGGCACCATACTGACCAGGTGGTGAAGGTCCAAGAGAAAAATAGGTCCAAGAAAGAAGTGAAACAAAGGTCCAAGACAAAAGATGAAACAAAGGTCAGAGAAAAATGAAGTTCCAAGAAAAAGACAAACGTCAAAGAAGAAAATAAGAAAAAAAAAAGAATGAAGGTTGTAGGTCAAAGCAAAAACCTGGGTTCAAAGAGGGTTGGATATTATAATACATTTGTGGTTACTGTCTCTGTTCATCAGCTCATGTTAGTACTGTTGGTTGATCAGGTATACTGTAGGTAATTGTGGTACCGCAAGTTGGTTCAGATAGTTGTAGTCCCATCAGATTAGTGTTTGTACAAAGTCAGGTCCACTTGCATGACTCGACATCAGTTCCCCCAAAATACCTCCATAAAAACGAACAGTTATTCTTCAACCTCTATTCAGTACCCAGCAAGTCAAGGGAAACAGTCAAACTTTGAAACTGCATTACTACCTAGGGATCCTAATAAATAAATAAAAATCCTTACTGCCAATAATACTTCCACGTCATTGATTTGTAGTCCTTTAGTATTTGCAGTAACTGTGAATTGTTCTTGTATTAGTTTAATGTTCTTGTAATTCTGTCAGTGGTTGATATCATTTTAGATGTCGGACGTTGTTGATTAGCTGCCGCATACAAAAATTATCCCGGAGCTCTTCCGAGCAGTAAGTAAAAGCACCATGGACTCAGCAATGCACTTACACTTACGTCTCTAGTTATAATCAATCATATTGTTTCGCAGCATTATGTTTCCGGTTTGATGCCAATGTGGAATTGCGAACCCAAGCACTAATTCCATACCGTTGCACAGAGTGAAAAAACATGATGGAGAGGGTTCATTATGTGAGTATTGGATATCCACTGTAAAAAAATAATGGTTTCGTCTCCATTGTAATCCTCACATGTCCCCAACACTGTGATATTCCCAAGATATTGTGTTGACAAAAGGAAACGAACAACTGCGATTCCAATGTTCTCTTTCTGTTGACCCACAAAATCATCCCCCGACCTCCCCTTTTGACACATAAAAGGGAACAACCTCAAAAAGAAAGGACAGAGAAAAGTTTATCTTTCAAGTTGAATCCCTGAAAAACAACAAGCCTCGTGTCCTTTTCAATAACAAGTACTCTCACTTCAAAGAGGCTCTCCCCTTGACAACCGAAAGCGCTTATTGCGGAGACTCAGGTGGAACAAGAAAAATAATGTGTCCCTTTGATCGACGATCCGTTCTAGGTGAGTGTCCTAGAATGTCCACCGGAGTGCGGTCAACCCTCGAATGCCTGACGTGCCCCACTGCCCATTGAGACACACACACGGCCATCAACAAAAAGCCCTTTTCACTCCTTTCTCATCTTCTTTCCCCCTCTGAAAAGGACTTACGAATGGCCATCACATTGTCACAGCATTGTCAACTCTCCCTGTTTCAAATGTCCTCTAATGTGAAAATCTCTAAATATTTGCCCTCCTTGCTCCTACTCGAGGTGCTATTTGTCTGTGCTTTCTCAAACTAGGTCTGCTGGAATCTCTTTTCGCCCCTCCTCTCTTGCCTCTCTTCCTTCCCCCACTCGTGTGCGCTCAGCCGTTGGATGTCTAAGAGGCATGCTCAGAAAGCCACAGCTGCAGGAGGAGAGAGAGAGCGAGGGAAAGAGCGATAGGGATGTTAGGGAGCGATGGGGATGGTCATGTGTGAGCTGCCTCCTGCCATCAAGTTCTCTTATCTTTTTTCATCCCTTCTTTTCCCCTCCTGGTCCATGCTCTTTAAAGCTCTCCGTCCCTCTCCTTCAGAGTGACTGATCCCTGCTGTGAAGTCCACCCAACCCGTCAGATGTCGAGGTCCTCCTTTTATCAGGGGAGGGCAAAGACGCTCAGGGAGGGGGAGAATTCAATGACATACACATCACACACACACTCCACTGAGACGAGTGACACACACCCCCACACACACTCCAGTGTAATGAGTGATCCACACGTACCCTCCAGTGGCTCCCTGTGTGTGTGTGTGTGTGTGTGTGTGTGTGTGTGTGTGTGTGTGTGTGTGTGTGTGTGTGTGTGTGTGTGTGTGTGTGTGTGTGTGTGGAGAAGGGGAGGCTAAGCCTTGGCTGCCCTTTCAGAACCTTTGCGCTGATTTCTTCAAGGAACCACTGAATCACAGGGGAGAGAGACAAGAGATACTCAGAGCACTTAATATACCACCATCCATCCAAAATGTGGGTGCAATTATGCACAATTTATAACAATAGTGATAGGGGAGCTTAAAAACTCAGTTCGATTTCTGACAACTTAGAAATAGAATCAAGGAACATTGAACATTGACTTAAATGAGGATGTCTGTTCCAGAAATCATATTTCTATGGCTGATAATTCATGCTGACTCATTACAAGCTATAACCTGTACCTTCAACATCACAATCTCTCTTTTTGGACGGACGGCTCATTCACAATTGATGAAAGACTTCTCCTTTCCAGAATTAACAGAGGGATCGTCAAGCGTAAATAATAAATGGGCAAGAGGGAGGGCTAGCAGTGTGAAGGAGCTAGCTGACTAGCCCCAGCACTTCGCTAGGCTAATTAAGCATGTAATAATAAATGGGGAAGGAGAGAGGGGTAGCACCACTCCATGTCTTTGAGCCAGTGTGTGGGGGAGCGTTAGTCCCAGCGCTAGGCTACGCTAGGCTAATAAGCCATGTTTGATCACTTGGCATCAATCCTAACATCAGACTGTTAAGACACCCCCCAGGTCATCAGTTAATTGGATCGCGTGTCATTGACTGCAGACACTCTCCCTGTCGTGAATGCTTATATGAAACTATCTAAACACCAGTGAAGCAGAGACAGCCTATCGTCCTTACCCACTGTAGTGAGGCACTATCTGTATCCGAGTAGAAATGGAAACCAAGTAGATACATATGTCAATTATGCTTTGTAGCCTTTCTCTGTGCAGGGAAATCATTTTAGTCTCTTTCTGCCCTTACTGTAAGTTCCTTTTTCTAAAAAATACTCCCTGAAATCAGGATTGGTGTATCATTGAGGTAACCTCTTCTTTTTCATTAGTGTAGACTTAATTGTATCTCTTAAATGTTTGAATGTGTGTTTAATCTGTCAATTTGAATGTGCCATAACAATAAAATCATTTAAATTACTAATAAAAAGAGCACTTTGGTTCTATTACATGTTTTGTTATGACTTGGTTGGATGTTCTTATGGTTTTCCTCACTAGCAACATTATCACAGCCAAAACCACTTACAAAATATACAATTATGTATAATCAATCGCAATGACATTGTAAAAGCTTTCAGCAAGAGCTAAAGTGTTTTCTTATTTACGATGTAATTATATTTTAACAGGTAAAATGGGAGTAGGGATATTATAACATATCAAAAGAAATAACAGCTTGTTTGTATGTCATTTCCGAGTGATTATAACGCCACTGTCTTATGCCGTTGGTTATTGCTATGGAAACTCCAAGGAGTGGCTTCTCAATTCCAATTGTGTCTAACTTCCTTTAATTGCAACTGGCACCAGCCCCTTTCTTCTATTCAATGCAGTAAGTGCACAAAGTAGAGCTAACTCCATTACTGTAATGAAACAGGAGACGCAAATGCAAATTGTGAGGTTCTCAAATCGTATTATCTCAAAGAGTCAATAACCTATGAGGGCGATATCACAGTTCCACAGCAGCCAACAACGTGCATTGCACAAATGACATCACCCTCCAATAAATTGGAAGAACCAATGAAAAAATGCTTTCTAGCTGAGAAAAAATACCAGGAGTCTCAAGGACTGTTTGATACAGGGGTGGAATTTCTGTTGCTCGCATAATTGCATCAACAGATCAGTGAGCAATTTGGGTAACATCGCACTCAACACCATCCAAACACAACATACATTTACATTACATTTTAGTCATTTAGCAGACGCTCTTATCCAGAGCGACTTACAGGAGCAATTACAACTTTTGTGAGTAGGGGTGGAATTGGAATGTGTCGTTCGAAAGGGAGTTCGGTACGGTGTACGGAAATCATTTTGACATGCAATACGTTTTTTTGTGAACTCTGAACATTTTACAATGACAGTTCTCAAAGTGACTTTTCCCAATTCCACCTGTCTGTGAGCATTAGGTTGTCTTATTGGCTGGGCAAACACTGGAAACTCATGACAGAGTAGTCACCTGTACCTTGTGGAGAGAAAGTACCTAAAAAGAGTCCTATAATGTCCACTGGGGCCAGCGATATTCTTAGCAACAGCTCGGCTACTACTTGGCGCTGACCTATTTCTTCCTTTACCGTGAAATATTGGTCCTGCCAGCTGGGAGCTATTACTGGTCCCTCCATGTGGCTTACCTTTTAAAGGCACTGCCTGCCTTTAACCAAAAGCCCATTTTCCAGCTGGTGCGAGACCGGGTCCCATGCCGCCAAGAGTAATGGCCATGGTCACGGTCAGTCAGAAAAGCATACCGTATCCATCTGCTGTGCTGTGGTTGAGGGTGTGGATATAACATCTACCATCTAGAAAATGGTGCTACATGTTTGCTGTGATAAATATTTATGTCTGTGTGTGTTTGTATACATAAGAGGGATATATGTCCTGTCAAATGTGTGCGGGTGGTATAATCCACATGCTATACCACGTGCCTAATTTATTTATCTGGACTCGTGTGAGCCACTCGGGGGCACAGAAGGCAGTCAGGGGCACAGAAGTAGAGAGCTGCAGCAGATACCCAGGTTGTATCCCAAATGGAACCCTATTCCCTATGTTGGGCACTACTTCTCGCTAGGGCTCATAGGGGCTCTGGTAGAAAGTAGTGCACTATGTAGGGAAAAGGGTGCCATTTGGGACGCATACCCAGTGAACCCCATGGAGAGAGGCCGCCCATTACTGACGATGGCCATTGATGTTTAAGGGCACTTCAAGTCCCATCGTAATTTTCTCCCCTTTGAAGATTATATTTTTTCACGTGTGGCTTGTGTAAATAACACTGGTGGTTATTTATAACATGTAACCACCGCCGTTCATTTATCACCTTTTTCTTCACAGAAAGAACAATTATGTTTAATGTAGCCTGCTGTACTAGAGTAATTACCATATTGGATAGTGAGTCACATTTGCTTGACTGTACGTTTTAGAAAACAATATACATTTATGTTTTTGAACAGAAGAAATAGGCATCCCAGCACAATTTCTGAGACTCATGGAAGATAAATGATCACTGCTTTTTTTGTGTGCAAAGAACAGCATGACCAAGCTTTGCCCATTTTGGTAAACACTGACTTTTTTTTCGAAGGCTTTGTTTTTCTTAATTGACAGATTGGCTTGACTCACACATTTGCATGCATTACTATGGGTCCATTGTTGACATGTGAACAAGTCCATCTGTTGATGAGCATCAAACAGAATCGATGATGCACACCCATATACTGTACTTGTGTATTACCAAACATTGTGTAGGTGTTTGTCTGGGCTGCTGCCAACAAGCCAATGTGGCGATCCCATTATTCTTTTGTTGTGATTAAGAGTAAAGTATTTGTATGGATTAAAGGTGTTCATATCAAACATTCAAAGTTACTACGCTACAGAAATCAACTTGCTCATTTCTAAATTGTAAACTGAGTATATAAAACATTAAGAACACCTGCTCTTTCTATGTCATAGACTGACCAGGTGAATCCAGGTGAAAGCTATGATCCCTTTTTGATGTCACTTGTTAAATCCACATCAATTAGTGTAGATGAACGGGAGGAGACAGGTTGAAGAAGGATTTGTAAGCCTTGAGACAATTGAGACATGGATTGTGTATATGTGCCATTCAGAGGGTGAATGGGCAAGACAAAAGATTTAAGTGGCTTTGAACAGGGTATGATAGTATGTGTCAAGAACTGCAACACTGCTGAGTTTTTCATGCTCAACAGTTTCCCCTGTGTATCAAGAATGGTCCACCACCTAAAGGACATCGAGTCAACTTGACACAACTGTGGGAAGCATTGGAGTCAACATGGGCCAGCATCCCTGTGGAACGCTTTCGACACCTTGTTGGGTCCATGCTCTCTATGGTTGGGTGGTATGTTAACAACTGTATTAATTACAGCATTACATAGTGTTACCATAACTTTCATCCAAATGGATTATGTCCAACCATAGAGAGAATCCATATGGAAGAAAGTGATAGTAACACGTCGTTATGGTAACATTGTGATGGTAGCATTGTTATTACATAGTATTTTAGTAATTGTATAATTATGGAGTTTAGTTGTTTTTGTTATTACAAAGCAGTCTGTTTTCCTCTTGTGTTATTACAAAAAACACTCAACTCCATTACTATGTTTTTACCTTAGGTCCCCTCTTCATTAGGTGTTTTGGCTCTGCAACTAATAACGTACCTTATCAATACGATGTTGTAGCTACTTTAATTACAGTGTTACTACACAGGAATAAGAGCAACTTCATGTTGGAACTCATAAAACGAGTGTACAAAGTAAAAATTGGGACAGAAATTAGTCATCAGAATCTTCATTTTTCATTTTAATGACCACGTGAGTCAGTAATCAGACCAAGATTCCCAGACACCAGAAATCTTACAAATGCATCATCTGACCCACAAATGTGTTATTTTTAAAAGTTTTAGATAGGATGGAAACATTAAAAAGTCATGAAAAGATGCTCTGGAAATGCATACGGATGAATCAAATTAGCCCAATTTTTTCCGCCATAGATTTCCTCAGAAGCACACCCAAAACCGGTGTCTAGGTCCAAATACAGTGGGGGAAAAAAGTATTTGGTCAGCCACCAATTGTGCAAGTTCTCCCACTTAAAAAGATGAGAGAGGCCTGTAATTTTCATCATAGGTACACGTCAACTATGACAGACAAAATGAGATTTTTTTTTCTCAGAAAATCACATTGTAGGATTTTTAATGAATTTATTTGCAAATTATGGTGGAAAATAAGTATTTGGTCAATAACAAAGTTTCTCAATACTTTGTTATATACCCTTTGTTGGCAATGACACAGGTCAAACGTTTTCTGTAAGTCTTCACAAGGTTTTCACACACTGTTGCTGGAATTTGGCCCATTCCTCCATGCAGATCTCCTCTAGAGCAGTGATGTTTTGGGGCTGTCGCTGGGCAACACGGACTTTCAACTCCCTCCAAAGATTTTCTATGGGGTTGAGATCTGGAGACTGGCTAGGCCACTCCAGGACCTTTAAATGCTTCTTACGAAGCCACTTCTTCGTTGCCCGGGCGGTGTGTTTGGGATCATTGTCATGCTGAAAGACCCAGCCACGTTTCATCTTCAATGCCCTTGCTGATGGAAGGAGGTTTTCACTCAAAATCTCACGATACATGGCCCCATTCATTCTTTCCTTTACACGGATCAGTCGTCCTGGTCCCTTTGCAGAAAAACAGCCCCAAAGCATGATGTTTCCACCCCCATGCTTCACAGTAGGTATGGTGTTCTTTGGATGCAACTCAGCATTCTTTGTCCTCCAAACACGACGAGTTGAGTTTTTACCAAAAAGTTCTATTTTGGTTTCATCTGACCATATGACATTCTCCCAATCCTTTTCTGGATCATCCAAATGCACTCTAGCAAACTTCAGACGGGCCTGGACATGTACTGGCTTAAGCAGGGGGACACGTCTGGCACTGCAGGATTTGAGTCCCTGGCGGCGTAGTGTGTTACTGATGGTAGGCTTTGTTACTTTGGTCCCAGCTCTCTGCAGGTCATTCACTAGGTCCCCCTGTGTGGTTCTGGGATTTTGTGATCATTTTGACCCCACGGGGTGAGATCTTGCGTGGAGCCCCAGATCGAGGGAGATTATCAGTGGTCTTGTATGTCTTCCATTTCCTAATAATTGCTCCCACAGTTGATTTCTTCAAACCAAGCTGCTTACCTATTGCAGATTCAGTCTTCCCAGCCTGGTGCAGGTCTACAATTTTGTTTCTGGTGTCCTTTGACAGCTCTTTGGTCTTGGCCATAGTGGAGTTTGGAGTGTGACTGTTTGAGGTTGTGGACAGGTGTCTTTTATACTGATAACAAGTTCAAACAGGTGCCATTAATACAGGTAACGAGTGGAGGACAAAGGAGCCTCTTAAAGAAGAAGTTACAGGTCTGTGAGAGACAGAAATCTTGCTTGTTTGTAGATGACCAAATACTTATTTTCCACCATAATATGCAAATATATTCATAAAAAATCCTACAATGTGATTTTCTGGATTTTCTTTCTCTCAATTTGTCTGTCATAGTTGACGTGTACCTATGATGAAAATTACAGGCCTCTCTCATCTTTTTAAGTGGGAGAACTTGCACAATTGGTGGCTGACTAAATACTTTTTTTCCCCACTGTAGTTTTATAGCGTAGTTCTTTCCCTAGTCTCCTTTCCAACTTGGCCCAATGGGTCTGGATTAAATAGGTGCCAGCAGTGACGTGGAAACATGCGGTGCATCTAAAAAGTGGCCTCCTCTCTTCCTCTCTTCTCCTTTTTCTGCACTGACCTCAACACACAGGATAGGTCAGAGTAATGTTGTGGTTGCCACCAGGAATGTGCTTTTGTTCTTCAAGTTATTTCACGGCAATGCAGATGAAGGAAAGGAGATGAGGAGAGGAGAGGAAGCCACTTTAGACTATTGAGATGTACCCTTATATACAATCCTTTCCTCTCACCTATCAGAGGTCACAAGGGGACTTAAAAAATATATATTATGTTTTCAAGGGTTATACTGTTGTAATGGGAGTTCGATTAGGAGTGTTTGTAAGGTGTTCAGACATTTGATTGTGCTGCTCAATGTCATTCATATAGGGGAAATCAGAACATGTTTTGCTAGCCTGGCATTGCATCTCCTTTGCAAAAACAAAACTGAAACTGTTTTGGTGCTTCTAATGCCTTAAGCTGTTTATGAATGTGTTATATGGTTCATATGCACAGTAGGGTGCCTGAAGCGTTACCTATGCATATGTTTCTCTCAGCATGTTTTCCTTTACTTTGAATGTCCACTCTTATATCTTGAGCTTATATTTCATAGTGTGTGGGTGTTTATTTTGCAAAGAGGGACTGTAGATGCACACATGCATACACACATGCACATACTCACACACACACACATCCAAAATCCTCCATTTTCCACTCATGAGTGTAAAATTGCATCTGGCACCCAAAGGCATTTACACTGCAGACACATCGCTTCCCACAGTTCTTTGCATTTCACGCTGTCACATGATATAAAACTTTTACAAATTTTTCTGGCATTTTCTCAGCTTGTGTACTTGGCATGAGATGCTTACTCTTTCTCTACTGAAGGAGGTAGACTATCTGTTTTCTTCAACTCAAAATCAAATACAGACTATGAGACTGTAATCCTGGAGATAAACTTCACATAATTAAATTAAAGCAACAGTTTAAGCTAACGTACTACACAACTCCCCAAACAATTCTCAAAGCCTTGTGGGATAACAAACAAGTCTTATAAAGTTGTAAATCGTCTTAAAAAACATACTTAATAGGAAATGTACCTAATTTAAGCAACATATAACAATTATTCATCAATTGGCTTTATGAATTAAATATAAGGGGGCTATTTATATTGTTAAGTGCGTGTATATATGTAAATTACTGATTATATAAATCTGGCTCATTGGGACTCGAGGGACAGTGCTCATTAGGACTCGAGGGACGCTAGCTAGTCCAAACTCTCAACCATCCACTTGCCCTAGCTTACTTCAAAGCAGTGGGAGAGGAAAGAGGCCATTCATTAGCATATATTTACATACCTGCAGATGCACCCTAATTTGTGGCAGCTGTTGGTTTAAATACTTCTCATTGGGAGAGATGCATGGGCGTAATTTCCACTAGGGACTAGACCTGGGTTCAAATATTATTTGACATCTTTCAAATACTTTGAGCATTTGCCCTAGTTAGCCTGGAGTGCCAGATGGGTGGGGTTTGCAGATTTGTGGCTATTCTATTGGTCCATTAAGCCAGACAAGCTCAATCAAGTGAAATGACTTCAAATAGTATTTAAATCCAAGTCTGCAAGGGACTAGGGACGCACACACATACATTTCAAAGTTAAATGTTTCTCCCCAACACTTTTGTCTAGTGATGTCATCATTTATTGCCCAATTAGATAGTGTAGAAATGCATGAAATGAGCTTTGAATGGCAATTTGGCAACAGAAATGGGGGAGGTCCCCCAGAACCCTTGTCTGATGTTGCCCCCCCCCCGCATTTTAAATACAAGTTTTGTAGGAATGTTAATTTAAGGGCCTTTTAGATGACAATGAAAAAGGTTACATGGTCATGGAGGTCCTAGATCAGCCCTTTCAAGCTGAAGAGAGTAAAACAGAATGGGACTTTCTGTATTTTCATTCTAAAGTACATGTAAGATGAATGTTATGTTTCAATTCCCTCTCTAACCCCCATCTGCTGAAAGCACTGCAGAAGTCAAAGAGCTAATAGAACTCATTATAAACCCAGGAATGTTCCAGTAACTCACACTGTCTTTGTCTACTCCCTCTATTATTTCCGTCTTTGAGCTTGTAACTGTCAGTCAGCAATAAACCGAAAGAAGTGTGTAAAACCGGACATCTTTTCACACAAAACAAATCGGCTACTTTCGTTGTCTCGTCCCTTGCATCCGGGCTCAGAAATCAATTTCAATCTCCGTAAAATGTGGGTGTGTTTAGCGGTAAACCGATTAGTGTTTGATGTTACAGTATCTATCCTTAGACCAATATACATCCCCTCTAGATTTTTGTAAAATGTGTGTGTGTGTGTGTGTCTTTCAAAAGACCAACCTGCTCCCATAAGACACAATAGTTGTTAGAATAAAAAAAGTCAAGATACAAGGCTTTCACATTCAGTATAAACATTTTGTCTGGCATTTCTGGAACACGTATCAGGGACAATGAAATATCAAACAAATCATACAAATGTCAGAAGACTGTAGACACAACACTCACATCATCAATCAATTATACAAAGTATAACAGTCAGCTTTGATAACTTTTAACCTGTCTGTATATCTTTCATCTTCAAACCAAAATGTCCGCCTCCATCAACTCCTTGGCCTTCCGGTTGTCGAAAAGCTTTCTGTATATACCAGGTCTTCCCCTTAGGAAGTCCTTTGGACTCTCATCTGAAACAGTGTGTGTATATACAGTATGAGACTCTGAGCACACAACCAGGTCAGAAGGACTGTTCCGGTGTTCTGGAGTCAGGCGGGTAATTGCCTCTCGGCTCTGGAGGATGACATCCTTCTTCTTCACACTTCAGTGAGTTTTGCCTGCCTCCGCTTTTCCCACAGTTGCACAGGTCATCTGAAAACCCTCGCACGGTGCTTGGGACCCTTAGTTTCCGTCCATTTCCTCTGCAGTCTGCACAGGTTACTTTAATGGATGCGGACGGCCCTTGACACTACGTGGTTTTAATGTGTTTGGGTTGCCTTCGTGTTTAGACTGAAGATGAGAGGTGAGAAAGCCTCATTCTACTAAGATCCATCTGCTGTTATGGGAAACATTACCTGAACCTTCTTGGTGAGATGGTGGTAACGCAGTCATAAGCATGTCATAACAGAGTTACAAGCTGTTATACACTCTTAGAAAAAAAAGGGTTCTAAAAGGGTTCTTTGGCTGTCCCCATAGGAGAACCTTTTGTGGTTTCAGGCAGAATCCTTTTTGGTTCCAGGTAGAACCCTTTTGGGTTCCATGTAGAACCCTCTGTGGAAAGGGTTCTACATGGAACCCGAAAGGGTTCTACATGGAACCAAAAGGGTTCTACCTGGAACCAAAAAGGGTCTACCTGGAACCAAAACGTTTCTTCAAAGGGTTCTGCTATGGGGACATCCGAAGAACCCTTTTAGGTTCTAGATAGCACCTTTTTTTCTAAGAGTGTACATGCCCTTCAGTTTCTATCCTTGACCTACTTCTGCCAGGGCGGGGGGCATCAGGGTAGTAGCCTTTTCACTGGGGCTCCAGGTAGAAGTTGCCATTTGTCACAGATCTAGAATCCTAACCTTAACCATTGTCTGGAAATAAGCTACACTGACCTTAGATAAGCTTTCAGGGGCAACTTCACCCTACTTCCCACTTGGGCAGACAGCAAAGGACGAAAGCATGTCAGGGCAAGAACACTACACTCCAAAGTACAAGGGAACACAAAAGTTCGAGAGGGGTAGAGTTTTTTGAAAATCCTGATAAAAAGATCCAATGACACAACTATCTAAAAGCCTTAATAAGTTAAAGTTTCATTACTTGAATTTGCAACATTAATCAGTCATTTTGTTACAATAAATTGTAAAAGATAGTGGGGCTCCTTTTAATTGTATTATTTTGTAGCAAATGAGCAATTTAATTTGGTCTATGAAGTTCTGATGTCTTAAAATGTAACAAATATTCTGAGCTTGAATAAAATAAATGCACTTCAAGAACTGGCACGGAAGCAATGAAAAATGCTTTTGGGGGGTCGATAAAGAACCATAAATAAGTTATTTTGATATTACAGTCGCTGTTAAAGGAGACATCATGCATGCTCAGTCATTGCATTGTACTGTAATTATACAGTTGATCACACTGCGGTTTAAATAGCTGGGGACTGCGTTCAAGATGCCAGACCTCCTTTGTTTTCAACATACTCCTGTTCACATATGCTGATTCATGGACCGTCTATATCCGGGTTGCATCCGGTTTACACAGCCCAAATTCACATTTGCACTAGCACTCAGTGGGGAGCAGCGCAAGCGGCGACAACGTCATCAAGTCATCCAAAAACATGGCAGACATTAGATTAATAAAAATTGTAATATCTTCGGCCGTGACTGATAAAAAAGAAATCGGCCTCAGCAACAATTATTTCAATGATTCAATGGATGTTTTGTGCACAAGGGTGATGAGTAAAGTGTCTTATTAAGAATGTTCAAATATGACTTCTGTATGTGGCCATCTACAGAAATTGTCTTTCTGGGCCGGGTGTCAGTTAAACTCCAGTACCAAAGCAAGGCTGTAGGAGCAGTTGAAACCGTGCTTCTAGACCGGAACCCTGGTCCCTTGGCTCATCATGATGATTCATGATATATCTGAGGACTGTAAGAGTGATCATGACAATAACGTTTTTTTAAATGTATTTCTCACCAATGGGTTTTGAAGGTTTATGAATAATTTATATCTTCCTTGTGAATTCAACGCTTTATAGTGCAAATTATAGTGCATTTTTAACATGACACCACATTCTTATGATCTCATAGTCATAGGCTAAAGTCAAAGTGTTAATGTCTTACAAAAATGTACATAGAAGTATAAATACATATGACTTGAAAAGAGAGTAATAACTACATTTAATTGTTCATGCTTAAACTTTTACTGTGTTCTCCCTCATAAGGTAGTATTTTCCCCCTGAACACTCAATCCAAAATGGCCACCAAGGTCCAGAGCATTATCCGGCACCTTCCCCTCACCCCTGCCTCCCTCCCAGACTCTCTCCTAATCCACTAAATCCTTTCCTCAGCTCACCTCTCCTAACCCACCATGTAATAATTTATCATTTTCACCCACTCCTCTTATGCAATGTATATTGAATTAAAGCCTGTCTTCAAGCCTCTCCCTCCCACTCCAGCAACCCTAAAGACCATCATTTAGGAGCCTGCTGAGTCATTGATTGGATTGTGAAGGGGTCTCAGAGCAAATTAGACTATACCAACCCGCCGCAGTTATAAAATGGCCGACCACGTGACAGGACATCCTCTCAGCCAATCTCCATTGGAGCGTGACTAATGGGATGTGTGCATTGATTTTGCTGCTTCGTGGTCGTTGCCTCAATACTTTACAGTGATGATCTTATCAGCACTGATCAAACATTAATCTAGAATATTTCGAATATTATGGCAATCACCTCCATTTCAGAAGCCAATAGCACCCATTTGACCAGGATGGATGGAGAACTTTGGATGGATGTTTTAGCCATGGACATTATTGTCAATAGGGGTAGAGTAATGGAAGGTTTAGTCAGATGGATGACATCAATTACAACATCAATACTTTTTAAAGAGATACTTGATGTCAAGGAATTGAACACACACTATAATACACCATAAAAAGGAATTGAGGGTCATTCCATTCCAAATCAATAGCATGTTGACCTTGACCCCTTTTGATTGGGAAAAAAGGTCAGATCATATTTTGCCCATGATATAAAACTACTATTCCCAGACCAAAAAAGTATTAACTATGAACTAATCAGGAACTAGACATAATCAAAGTACTGTAGGCATGATCTATTCCTATTAATTAATGCTGTAACCCTTGTAAAGACCATCTCAGACTTTTAAGGAAATTGTGGAGTACGGTGTATATGTTAGGAGGCATATCAGAGGCAACTCCTGCTGAGAATGAAATAATTTATTCTGAGACTGAGGCTTTCCTAATATGGAGACCATAGTGGAGGATTCTCACACATTGTCCTGCTGCCAGTCAGCTAGGCCCTACAGGAGGTTAAGCCCTTTGGGCCAGCTGGCTAACTCACTCAGCTCACCAGCCCTTTAGCACTAATGGACCTCCAGGGAACCTCAATGTCAGCCAGAGATCGCAGGCCATTATCTATCATTGTTCAATACTACTGTATATAAAGTAGTATTTCCTTCCACATTTTGTGCCAAATTTCTGCAGACTCCATCATTATCTGGTTCCAGGAACCAGCAGGTAGATTTCCAATCTTTCATTCTCTGAAATGATGCTATGCAGAGTAGCCCACTGGGTTACTGTAACTACAGATTTTGGAGATTAGATTATCCCACCCCCGATCTAACCTCAACCATTAGAAGATTGAGAAAATATCTGATCCTATGTCAGTTGTGGTGTGGCGGTAACCTCTCTACCTACTCCACACCACTGTTTTCCTCATAAGTGTCAATTGTTGCACAACACTACCTGAATGACTTGTGGGGAAAAAGATACTTGCATGTTTCTCTCCCCTAAGCATGCTACAATTTCCATTCCTCATTCCAACTAAGCAAATGCTTACCGTAGAGTTGGTATTGTAAATTGTAAGGTGGTAGACCGCCTCAAAACACACACACACACACACACACACACAATCACACACACCAACCAACCAAACACTGACTCCCTGGGAGACCCCCTCTGATGTTTTTTAGGAACGTCTCCATCCTCCCAGCATGCAACAGTGCCCGGAGCAAGAGCTTCAAAGGCTTGGCAATGTGTGAAACAATACATCTCATATCTCACACGTCTTCCTGTGCCATTCTTCTCCTGTGTGTTGTGTGTGCATTCAAACTCCTGTGTCATCGCTTGTAGGATCGCTTGTGTGTTTCGACACAGCGATCTGTCAGTCACGTTGGCAACTGTACACTGCCTATCGTAGGTGGGAGCAATCATCCTGTTAAAATTCTGTGCACATCTCTCGTATTAAGAACCAAAGTGGTTTTGATGGCACCAGTTTTGACAGACATGCTGGGTAAATACAGCTTCAGCTAGGTTATCTCCCAGGAGTACCTATTACAAACTGTAGAGTAGGGCAAGGTTGCATTCCAAATAGGTTTAGGCCAGTATGGGCCCTGGTCAAAAGAAGTGCACTAAAATGGGAATAAGTGGTATTTGGGACAAAACCCAAGGGCTCCTCTTTACATATAGTCTTCATAAAATATTCATAGCACTTCCATATGGAAACCTCTAAAAGAGCAGCGTACAAAAAATGTATAATAAGTTGCGTGTGTGTGAATTATTTACAGTGAGCACACGAGAGTGTTGGACTCTGTGTTGGTGTTGGACTCTGCACACTGTTAACATTTAGTGCAATTAGCATCCGTGGTGTATTGGTGCGTCTGTCTTGTAGTGTGCAGATAGCTTTTTTTGTCTTTGAATTAAATCTGAAATAGTACATTTAAATAAGTATTCAGACCCTTTACTCAGTACTTTGTTGAAGCACCTTTGGTAGCGATTACAGCATCGAGTCTTCTTGGGTATGATGCTACAGGCTTGGCACACCTATATTTGGGGAGTTTTTCCCATTCTTCTTTGCAGATCCTCTCAAGCTCTGTCAGGTTAGATGGGGAGCATTTCTGCACAACTATTTTCAGGTCTCTCCAGAGATGTTCAATCGGGTTCAAGTCCGGGTTCTGGCTGGGCCACTCAAGGACATTCAGAGACTTGTCTCGAAGCCACTCCTGCATTGTCTTGGCTGTGTGCTTAGGGTTGTTGTCCTGTTAGAAGTTGAACCTTCACACCAGTCTGAGGTCCTGAGCGTTCTGGAGCAGGTTTTCATCAAGGATCTCTCTGTACTTTGGTCCATTAATCTTTGCCTCGATCCTGACTAGGCTCCCAGTCCCTGCCACTGAAAAAAATCCCCACAGCATGATGCTGTCACCACCATGCTTCACCGTAGTGATGGTGCCCGGTTTCCTCCAGACGTGACGCTTGGCTCACGTGACTGAATAACAACAAAAAATTCCAGAATAACGCATGTCAAACATTTTATAAATTGATTTGCATTTTAATGAGGGAAATAAGTATTTGACCCCCTCTCAATCAGAAAGATTTCTGGCTCCCAGGTGTCTTTTATACAGGTAACGAGCTGAGATTAGGAGCACACTCTTAAAGGGAGTGCTCCTAATCTCAGCTTGTTACCTGTATAAAAGACACCTGTCCACAGAAGCAATCAATCAATCAGATTCCAAACTCTCCACCATGGCCAAGACCAAAGAGCTCTCCAAGGATGTCAGGGACAAGATTGTAGACCTACACAAGGCTGGAATGGGCTACAAGACCATCGCCAAGCAGCTTGGTGAGAAGGTGGCAACAATTGGTGCGATTATTCGCAAATGGAAGAAACACAAAATAACTGTCAATCTCCCTCGGCCTGAGGCTCCATGCAAGATCTCACCTCGTGGAGTTGCAATGATCATGAGAACGGTGAGGAATCAGCCCAGAACTACACAGGAGGATCTTTTCAATGATCTCAATGCAGCTGGGACCATAGTCACCAAGAAAACAATTGGTAACACACTACGCGTGAAGGACTGAAATCCTGCAGCGCCCGCAAGGTCCGCCTGCTCAAGAAAGCACATATACAGGCCCATCTGAAGTTTGCCAATGAACATCTGAATGATTCAGAGGAGAACTGGGTGAAAGTGTTGTGGTCAGATGAGACCAAAATTGAGCTCTTTAGCATCAACTCAACTCGCCGTGTTTGGAGGAGGAGGAATGCTGCCTATGACCTGCTAAGGGGACAGGACAACTTCACCGCATCAAAGAGACGATGGACGGGGCCATGTACCGTCAAATCTTGGGTGAGAACCTCCTTCCCTCAGCCAGGGCATTGAAAATGGGTCGTGGATGGGTATTCCAGCATGACAATGACCCAAAACACATGGCCAAGGTAACAAAGGAGTGGCTCAAGAAGAAGCACATTAAGGTCCTGGAGTGGCCTAGCCAGTCTCCAGACCTTAATCCCATAGAAAATCTGTGGAGGGAGCTGAAGGTTCGAGTTGCCAAACGTCAGCCTCGAAACCTTAATGACTTGAAGAAGATCTGCAAAGAGGAGTGGGACAAAATCCCTCCTGAGATGTGGAAACCCATTTCATGAAGCTCCCGACAAACAGTTATTGTGCTGACGTTGCTTCCAGAGGCAGTTTGGAACTCGGTAGTGAGTGTTGCAACCGAGGACAGATGATTTTTACGCGCTAAACGCAGCTATGGAGATTGCATGGCTGTGTGCTTGATTTTATACACCTTTCAGCAACAGGTGTGGCTGAAATAGCCAAATCCACTCATTTGAAGTGGTCCACATACTTTTGTATATATAGTGTATAATGACGAACTTGATCAAATGTCTTTGGAGATGTTGGCAGAATATGTTTTCTTTTTCAGTGACATTTGGTGTATCTGACCGTTTCTGAAAGACAAAAACAATTGCAAATTGTCGTGGACCTGTAAACAGATCGTTTGAATGCAATAATGTTTTGCATTCACTTTTTCCCTAACCTAAATATGCTGCACTGCCCACGAATTCTGAAACATTGACTACTCGTGGAAAGAAATAACTACAGCAGGCCTACACACTTCAATGCAAAAGATCAGCTGTGTGTTCACCTGTTAATTTCTACTGTATGTTATAAACCGCGCACCCTGTCATCTGCATAGAGCAAAAACTAGAAATTATAATAGCCTATAAGCCCAATTAAATGAGAGATGCGCATGGTAATTTGTTGTATGGCTACTTTGGGAATATGAACTCATCATGGCCAGAAACGGTGAGGAATTTATTCTGCAATGGTTAAGATATATGTAGCCAGGTGTGCACATTTTGTTCATATCCTTTGCTAGTTAGTGAGTTATTAGCCCAGTTATAGATAATCTGTAGTCAGCAATAGGGGAGTGATTGCTTCCTACACTCTAAAAAGAAAATGTTCCTGGAGTATCCTTTAGGTGTTCTTCAAATTGAAACTGTGATGATGATTTTGCAGTGCATGGTGATCAAACAGGTTTCCTGTTATATTCATCAGAGGTGTAGGGAGGGTGAAGTCTGTGAATCCGAAAAATAGTAATTATACAGATGTTTAACAAAACATCCACACGACAGTATTCATACCTTGGTTTCTGTGGTAAATGGGAATTTTAAAAAACTGTTTTGATAATGGTTTTCACACACATACCTTGTCAATAATGTAGAGAGAAGCTTATGGGATTTTCATTGAAGAAATAAAGGAGGAGGATGGTACATGTGATCTGCATAACATACCAATACCAATTGGCATACCTTTGCATGCCTCGTCGTCTGTATACCTGCAGACACAGACACAAAAGTGAGAAGTTCAGTCATCTGCACCCAATCCAGCTGTCACGATCGTTGACAGATGAAGCGGACCAAGGCGCAGCGTGATAAGCGTACATTCTTTATTCAGTACTTAACACGAATAAAACAATAAACGAAACGATACGTGAAGTCCTAGGTTACAACACAAACCTTCCGGAACAAGATCCCACAAAATACTAGTGCCAAACAGGCTGCCTAAGTATGGTCCCCAATCAGAGACAACGAGCTACAGCTGTCTCTGATTGGGAACCACCCTGGCCAACATAGATATAAACTAAACGATCTAGAACACAACATAGAAAACTATAACATAGAAAAATCCACACCCTGGCTCAACATATAAGAGTCCCCAGAGCCAGGGCGTGACAGTACCCCCCAAAGGCGCGGACTGCGACCGCGCCACACCAACACAACAGGGTAAGGGCCAGGTGGGCATTCCGCCTCGGAGGCGGATCCGGCTCCGGGCGTGACCACCACTCTCTCTCTACCCCCCCGTTGCGCCCCTGGTCTGGTCTGGCCCCGCTGGCCGGAGCTGGACTGAACACCGTGGAGCGGATTGCTCTGGCCCGGAGTGGAGCAGCTGACCGGTGCCGGACCAGGCACCGGTGGAACAGGCACGGACCGTGCCGGACTGACGACAGCGCACCACTGGCTTGGTGCGGGGAGCAGGAACGGGCCGACCGGGCTGACGACGCACACCACTGGCTTGGTGCGGGTACAGGAACAGGCCGACCGGGCTGGCGACGCCGCACCACTGGCTTGAGTGCGGGGAGCAGGAACAGGCCGGACCGGGCTGGCGACGCGCACCACTGGCTTGGTGCGGGGAGCAGGAACAGGCCGGACCGGGCTGGCGACGCGCACCACAGGCTTGGTGCGAGGGACAGGAACAGGCCGGACCGGGCTGGCGACGCGCACTACTGGCTTGGTGCGGGGAGCAGGAACGGGCCGGACCGGGCTGGCGACGCGCACCACTGGTTTGGTGCGAGGGACAGGAACAGGCCGGACCGGGCTGGTGACGCGCACCACTGGTTTGGTGCGAGGGACAGGAACAGGCCGGGCTGGACTGTGGAGACGGACTGGAGGTCTGGAGCGGAGAGCTGACACAACCCGTCCTGGCTGAATGCCTATTTCCACACAATCTGTGTGAGGCATCAGCACAGGACGTACAGGGCTGTGCACTCGTACTGGCACTACAGCACGTGGCAATGGCGCAGGATATCCGGGACCGAGGAGGGGTACTGGAGGCCACGAGCGTTGAGCCGGCACACTCCATCCTGGCTCCATGCCCACCTTAGCACGACACGTGCGTGGTGCTAGCACAGGACGTACAGGACTGTGCCGGAACACTCGCGGCACAGTACGTGGCTCCGCATAACACGGAACCTGCCCAGTCTCACGCTGCCTAGCCTGAGTACGGGGAGTTGGCTCTGCTCTACCTCTAGGCTCCGCCAACCCCCCTTCTAGCCCCCCAAACCTGGTGGCCTCCTCTCCTAGTCCGCCGATTCGTCCTGTAGCTGCCTCCAGCAGCCCCGTCGTCCACGGCGTGTGCCCCCCCAAATTTTTTTATTGGCGTTGCCTCTCATGTGTCCGTCGTCGGCACGGTTGGCGCCGTTTCTCCTCTCCTGCCTGGGCATTTACTTTTGCCCATGGCCCTCTGCCTGCAAATATGTCCTCCCAAGACCACCATTCGCCCACCTGGGACATCGCCAACTTCTCCTCCTGGGCACGCTGCTTGGTCCTCTCTTGGTGGGATCTTCTGTCACGATCGTTGACAGATGAAGCGGACCAAGGCGCAGCGTGATAAGCGTACATTCTTTATTCAGTACTTAACACGAATAAAACAATAAACGAAACGATACGTGAAGTCCTAGGTTACAATACAAACCTTCCGGAACAAGATCCCACAAAATACTAGTGCCAAACAGGCTGCCTAAGTATGGTCCCCAATCAGAGACAACGAGCTACAGCTGTCTCTGATTGGGAACCACCCTGGCCAACATAGATATAAACTAAACGATCTAGAACACAACATAGAAAACTATAACATAGAAAAATCCACACCCTGGCTCAACATATAAGAGTCCCCAGAGCCAGGGCGTGACACCAGCTAGCCTTCAACATATTCTTATAGCATACATATTCTTACCTCTTTGATGATTGATATCTATTGAATTGTGTCAATTTTCTGTTTTAGAAAGATGTGCACAAATATCAAAGATAGATGGTATCATCATAAAACAATATCAATTTAGATCATATATGGGACAAATCTTACCTTAAATTAAGGAGACCTTGACATTTTTCATTTAAGTGCCTGCACCTGCTGTCCTTTCAAATTCAAATCCAAATGTTTCAGTTGGGCAGTTAGGTTCCTGCAAGAACCCCCACCAACTAAGGATGTTCCTCGATGAACCCCACCTCCTATGGGGTTCTTAGAATAACCTTTTGGGGGCAATTTTCAGTGCCAAGAACCCTAAGGTTCTTCAAAGAACTTTGAGGATCTTAGAAGAACCCTTGTTGAACCCCTAATTTTTAGAGTGTACAAAATACTTAAAACGTGTACATTTCTAGCCATCTTTGAAAAACGAGTAATGTAAATAGCTTTTTTTTCTTTTTTCTTAAAGGGGCAGTGTTGTATTTTGAAACAGGCTTGAATAAGCTAAGTAGCCAATAGGCAGAGGGTAGCATAATTTGTCTGATTCTCTGTTATAATGGTATGGGAATAATAATGCATTTTATTTTGTAAAGTGGAAGTTGCACAGAATTTTCACAACATTCAAGTTTGCGCTCAGCAGACCTGAAATTAGTTTAGTGCCTAAAAAAATGAGAGGGAACATTGTGTATTATGTATTATGTTTATACATTACAGCATTCAGACGTAGCCTACAAACGTCAATGGAAAAGGTGAACTGTCTGTTGTACCATTAAACTGTGCTTCGGATTGGATCGCATAGAGCAAAATAGGCTGCTTGAAATAACTTATCTACAGTATTTACTGCTGTGAAGTGGGTCCAATTAAATGAGAGATGGGACGAATTTGTACAAGGCTACTATTAGGCTACTTTTGCCTTCTTGCAATGCAAGACTTCAACCACTAGAAACTGTGCGTACGCATGGTCTAAGGTGTGTGGGAGGATAAGCACATTCTCACATCAAGTTCATTTTTTATAAATGCAAACTTTTGCGTGAAAACTGGTGCATGCATGTTTTGGTGTATATTTTGTGCGTACACAACGTTTATAAATTAGGCCCCTGGTGTGTTAGGGCTTAGTCATTTCCATTGACCTGAGAAAAATATGATTAGATGAACTGAGACAGAAATGCAAGTGATTGAGCACAGTGTTACGTAGATTATCTGTCATTCAAAAAGTAAAAGGGTGCTCTCTACTGGTGGTGCTATAGCAAAGCTGTGAGTGTAACTCATAGACTTAGATAGACAGCGCTAGTGCCCCAAAGCCTATTTTAGCATTGGCAGCGCCATTGAGGACTTTAACCATTTTGAAGTAGTCAACTGGGTGGGACTTCCTATGGGTTACGGAAAGGAGGGATCAACAAATGAATTTAACTCCTGAGAAAACATTACATAACTGCAGGTGGCAGTAAATCCCCAATCTTGGCTTTATACCTGTTCAGACAACTCACTCCAGGTGGCAGTATGCACCCTTTCAGTTTCTCCGACTAATAGAAGTAGGAGTAAAATAAATTGACTACTTTGAAATGGAGAAAGCCCTCAATGGCGCTGCCCATGCGGTCACAGGAGCCATATGGCACAGATGCAAAGAAGCCCCCTCTATCGACCTCTATGGTGTAACATCAATCAGCAAAGCACAACTGCGGGACAATTCTGCCATCTGTTGGCAGACCATGAGAGTCAAATGACTGACTGGAATTCAATCCAAGCCGTCCTAGAAGTGTTTAGGAACTGTCTTGTTCACAACTACTGCAGGCATGCAAACATGCACATGCACACACACACACACACACTACCTGTAAAGGGAGTCTACCTGAGGATAAATTTGACCCACAGTAGTTTATGAAGTAAGTCCCTATTGGTAATACTTTAGCGAGAGAGAGAGAGAGAGAGAGAGAGAGAGAGAGAGAGAGAGAGAGAGAGAGAGAGAGAGAGAGAGAGAGAGAGAGAGAGAGAGAGAGAGAGAGAACATACAGCATGATATAATAAATACCTTAAAAGCTGAGTGATGAGCCTAGAGAAATGTAACCATTCTCAAATTCATAGACAGAGCTATGGATGCAAGGACTGACCAACAATGACATCAGAATTATAGTGTTAACCATGTTTTGAGGCTATACAGTGTTTGTTACATTTACATTGTTTACAAACATTGGAGTAAAAAATATACAGTATATATTTTGGGTTCTGATGGGGTACGATAGTTGAATTAGCTCATGAGGCATTTATAAGTTATATTCTTCAAGAATCAATGGGTATATATAATTAATTTATAAGTCCAAAAATTGATATATTAACTAAGGATTCTATCTTTAACTTCACACAATACAATTGATGATACACTGGCTGTGAATTTATTAGATTTTAAATTAACTCAATGTGATCTTAATCAAACAAACATTTTAATCATATATTGAGATCAATTAATGAATTACACAAACGTATGAATTACACCCAAAAATGACACAGTGCATTCAGAAAGTATTCAGACCTCTTGACTTTTTCCACATTTTGTTACATTACAGCCTTATTCTAAAATGGATTAAATACTTTTTTCACCTCATCAATCTACACACAATACCCCATAATGACAAAGCAAAAACAGGTTTTTAGACATTGTTGCAAATGTATTAAAAATACAAAACGGAAATATCACATTTACATAAGTATTCAGACCCTTTACTCAGTACTTTATTGAAGCACCTTTGGCAGCGATTACAGCCTAGAGTCTTCTTGGGTATGACGCTACAAGCTTGGCACACCTGTGTTTGGGGAGTTTCTCCCATTTTTCTCTGCAGATCCTCTCAAGCTCTGTCAGGTTGGATGGGAGACTCGCTGCACAGCTATTTTCAGGTCTCTCCAGAGATGTTACATCAGGTATTGGTATTTGGTATTTTATTAGGATTCCCATTAGCTGTTGCAAAAGCAGCAGCTACTCTTCCTGGGGTCCACACAAAACATGAAACATGACATAATACAGAACATTAATAGACAAGAACAGCTCAAGGACAGAACTACATACATTTTTTTTAAAGTCACACGTAGCCTACATATCAATATATACACACAAACTATCTAGGTCAAATAGGGGAGAGGTGCTGTGCCGTGAGGTGTTGCTTTATCTGTTTTTTGAAACCAGGTTTGCTGTTTATTTGAGCAACATGAGATGAAACGGAGTTCCATGCAATAATGGCTATATACAATACTGTACGCTTTCTTGAATCTGTTCTGGATTTGGGGACTGTGAAAAGACCCCTGGTGGCATGTCTGGTGGGGTAAGTGTGTGTGTCAGAGCTGTGTGTAAGTTGACTATGCAAACAATTTGGGATTTTCAACACAATGTTTCTTATAAAAAGAAGAAGTGATGCAGTCAGTCTCTCCTCAACTCTTAGCCAAGAGAGTCTGTCATGCATAGTATTTATATCAGCCCTCTGATTACAATGAAGAGCAAGACGTGCTGCTCTGTTTTTGGCCAGCTGCAGCTTAACTAGGTCTTTCCTTGCAGCACTGGACCACACGACTAGACAATAATCAAAATTAGACAAAACTAGAGCCTGCAGAACTTGCTTTTTGGAGTGTGGTGTCAAAAAAGCAGAGCATCTCTTTATTACAGACAGACCTCTCCCCATCTTTACAACCATTTAATCTATATGTTTTGACCATGATAGTTTACAATCTAAGGTAACGCCAAGTAATTTAGTCTCCTTAACTTGTTCAACAGCCATACCATTCATTACCAGATTCAGCTGAGGTCTAGAACTTAGGGAATGATTTGTACCAAATACAATGCTCATAGTTTTAGAGATGTTCAGGGCCAGTTTATTAGTGGCCACCCATTCCAAAACAGACTGCAACTCTTTGTTAAGGGTTTCGGTGACTTCATTAGCTGTGGTTGCTGATGCGTATATGGTTGAATCATCAGCATACATGGACACACATTCTTTGTTTAATGCCAGTGGCAGGTCATTGGTAAAAATAGAAAACAGTAGAGGGCCTAGAGAGCTGCCCTGTGGTACACCACACTTTACATGTTTGACATTACAGAAGCTTCCATTAAAGAAAACTATTTGAGTTCTATTAGATAGATAGCTCTGAATCCACGATATGGCAGAGGTTGAAAAGCCATAACACATACGTTTTTTCAACAACAGGTTATGGTCAATAATATCAAAGGCTGCACTGAAATCAAACAGTACAGCTCCCACAATCTTATTATTATCAATTTATTTCAACCAATCATCAGTCATTTGTGTCAGTGCAGTACATGTTGAGTGCCCTTCTCTATAAGCAAGTTGAAAGTCTGTTGTTCATTTGTTTACAGAGAAATAGCATTGTATTTGGTCAAACACAATTTTTTCCAACAGTTTGCTAAGAGCTGGCAGCAAGCTTATATGTCTACTGTTAGAACCAGTAAAAGCCGCTTTACCATTCTTGGGTAGCGGAATTACTTCGGCTTCCCTCCAGGCCTGAGGACAAAGACTTTCCTCTTGGCTCAGATTAAAGATATGACAGATATGAGTGGCTATCGAGTCAGATACCATACTCAGTAGCTTTCCATCTAAGTTGTCAATGCCAGAAGGTTTGTCATTATTGATCGATAACAATAATTTTTCCACCTCTCCCACACTAACTTTACAAAATTCAAACTTGCAATGCTTTTCTTTCATTATTTGTTTTTTATGCATGAATACGATGGCTCACTGTTCATTGTTGGCATTTCCTGCCTAAGTTTGCCCACCTTGCCAATGAAGTAATCATTAAAATAATTGGCAACATCAAATGGTTTTGTGATGAATAAGCCATCTGATTCGATGAAAGATGTCTTTCTACCCATAATTTCATTTAAAGTACTCCAAAGTTGTTTTCCATCATTCTTTATATCATTGATCTTGGCTTCATAATACAGTTTCTTCTTCTTTTTGTTGAGTTTAGTCACATAATTTCTCATTTTGCAGTAAGTCAACCAGTCAGATGTGCAGCCAGACTTATTAGTCACTCCTTTTGCCCCATCTCTTTCAACCATACAGTTTTTAAATTCCTCATCAATCCATGGAGCCTTAACAGTTCTAACAGTCAGTTTCCTAACAGGTGCATGTTTATCAATAATTGGAAGAAGCAATTTCATAAATTCATCAAGTGCAGCATCTGGATGCTCCTTATTAATCACATCAGACCAACAAATATGTTTTACATCATCCACATATGAGTCACAGCTAAATGTTTTGTATGATCTCTTATACACTATTTTAGGCCCAGCTGTTGGAATTTTGGCTTTCCTGGATATAGCCACTATATTTTGATCACTGCATCCAATGGGTCAGAGTGACCACGACATTCTTGGTAACCTCCCTGACCAAGGCCCTTCTCCCCCGATTGCTCAGGTTGGCCAGACGGCCAGCTCTAGGAAGAGTCTTGGTGGTTCCAAACTTCTTCCATTTAAGAACAATGGAGGCCACTGTGTTCTTGGGGACCTACAATGCTGCAGAAATGTTTTGGTACCCTTCCTCAGATCTGTGCCTCGACACAATCCTGTCTCGGAGCTCTACGGACAATTCCTTCGACCTCATGGCTTGGTTTTTGCTCTGACATGCACTGTCAATTGTGGGAGCTTATATAGACAGGTGTGTGCCTTTCCAAATCATGTCCAATCAATTGAATTAACCACAGGTGGACTCCAATCAAGTTGTAGAAACATCTCAAGGATGATCAATGGAAACAGGATGCACCTGAGCTCAATTTCAAGTCTCATAGCAAAGGGTCTGAATACTTATGTAAATAAGGTATTTCTGGTTTTTATTTCTAATAACTTTGCTAAAATTTATAAAAACCTGTTTTGACTTTGTCATTTTGGGGTATTGTGTGTAGATTGTTGAGGAAAAATATGTAATACATTTTAGAATAAGGCTGTAACGTAACAACATTTTGAAAAAGTCAAGGGGTCTGAATACTTTCCGAATGCACTGTATCTCTAGCTAAGATTCCAAGTGTGTCAACATACACAAATCACATAATAGGGTAGACTGGGTGTTTGGCAATACCACACTGGTTGTATCCTTTGGCTATGAGAATGTACCCGTCTCTTCCCCAACCTGTCCCCCAGCTGCAAAACCAATGGAGAAATTAAAGAATACTTAGTACCGAGTGTGTGTACATTTACATTAGATATGTACATGACGTGTGAATACAATTAAAATCCATTAAAACCTGGCAGTACAATTTAATTTTGAACTTTTCTTCGACAGTGTGCGTTATAAAATGGGGATTATTTAACTAGATTTTTTGTAAACTGAGCAATGCGTAAATGGTGGCCTTTTTATAACACAAATTGCTGAAGAAAAGTGTTGAATTAAATTAAATCACACTGGCAGATTATGATGAGTTTTACTGTATTTTCTGCATCGAAAAGGTTGCCCTATGTAATTAATATTGAGTTGTTGGATGACTTTATACTGTCAAAGTAAACACTGACCTGTTTTTCACAATCCAGTAGTCCAGGTAAGAACTACCATACCCGACAGCCAGTACAGCATGGTTGGTTCTTGTTGAACAGTCAGGCTGGTAGAGGACTCCTAAAGAACACTACAAAAGTTAATGTGCAATTCATATGTATTTATTTACAATTTAATAGAGGTAATAGTAACCCTTTACTTAAAGCATCCAGGTATAATGCATTATGCGGTTATAATGCATTACGACTTGTCATGATGATGTATGACCCCTTAACATTATAATAATTTCATAGTGATACGGGCTAAATGACCAGTTGAAAATGTATGCATAGAAAGACATAATATAAGCCTTGATATAAGACATTATAAAGACTCATACATGGTTATAACAAGTTATGCCTGGATGCTTTAAGTAAAGTGTTTCCAAAGTAATTTTTGTTATGTGTCTTCATGTGTAAAGTATGAGTTCTTTCACAGTATGACCAACCTGGGCTGTAAACCTTTGTCAACAATGATACTTTGTACTCCTCAAACTAGCAGGTTAAACATGAACTGGTATTGGTAAGACTAGGGCTGTTTTCTCTTCTTATTTATATGTTGCTTAATGGTTCACACCTAAAATTGTAGTAACACGTTTGCAGAAGAGTCCATGCAGTAAAGTCAAACTACTACAATCTCAAAAGAGATAATCTATGACCTCTTTTTGGAGAGCGTACCCTTGACATGAATGTACATGTATACTTGTTCACATCTAATCATAGGAGTGTGACACCAAGCTCACCATCTTTGTAGAGTTTGAAGGAGGGATGTCTGGCATTCACAGACACAGCGATAGGGCCGACCTCATACAAAGTGTCTTTTCATCCAGAGAAGGAACTCTGTTGAAGCCCTTGCACCAGGCTTCCTTTGTTGCATTCTGGTATTTACAAGGGCCCACCTGAAAACAGTTTATTTTTGATCATCTCAAGCTTTACAGTGAGCTTTTCACTCATCTATTCTATGTACTTTCCAAAATTCCCACTTTTTCCAGAAATACCAGTTGGAGGATTCCTGGTTTCCTGGTTATTCCCTCCTGATTCCAAGAATCTTCCAACTGGAATTTCTGGAAAACCTGAGAATTTTGGGAAAGTTACCAGAATTTTGCAACCCTAATGGTAACATATTGTATTGTACCTCTGCAGTGTAAGGATATTTCCTCTCCGACATAATCCCATGATCTGAGACATAACTAAAACACCTCATGGCCAAGCCACCGTCACAGCCGTTATTGTCATAGTCTCCACTGCAGTCCACCAGGTTCTGCTCACTCAGAGGCAACAATATGCCTGTCTGCTTAAACAACTGGCCCTCCAGGGCTCCGACTGCAGCAAATGCATAGCAAGATCCACAATGTCCCTAGATCAAATAAAATAATTTTCATATCTTCTGTTTGCTTTGACGTTATTGCCTAGAAGTAAATGCATAGCAAAGTCCACGATAAAATACACGTTTTATTTCCCCTATTGTGCTTTGAAGTTATCCCCTAGAAGTAAGGCGGCATGTTTTTCCTGGTAAAGTGCTCAGGAAAAACTCCTGTCCCTACTCATCATATCAGGCCACTACCTCAACAGTTTTCTCACCTTTCTAAATGCATAGAAAGTGGCTTTTCATGTCATGTCTAATAAGTGGCACCTAGACTACCCACTCCTTTAATCCTTTCTATATCAGTGTCAATCTGTACAATACCAGAAAAATGAAGGGGAGAATCCTAACTTCCAGTTAAGTCACATTTTTACTTAGTCATGCATGATGTCAATGGGAGACTAAGTGAAACTTCGACTTAAGTAGAAGTTAGGATTCGCCCCCAAAGTGAGAGAGAACAAATGAAAGAGGCTGCTCTTCAACCTGGCTCTTCACTGGAGTCACATATCCATATTGACGCCAGTCCCACGTCTCGGGAGCTGCTGAGAGACTGCTGTTCCACTCAGAGAGGGGGATCCCATCCAGGCTTTTCTCCGCCTCAGCAGCATTAACTGTCAGCAAGGTGTGGTACTCTTTATTTGTCTGGAACACAGAATTAAATAGAACACTAGAATGGTTCGGCATACTAATCTTAGTCAGGAAAATGTGTATTCTAGAAATTGATTAAATATTGTATAAAACAATGAATGTGTAGATATATCTGCATTGTACTGTATCTCTGTGGTCTGGACAAATTGGGGCAGGGGGTGTCATTCATTACTACAATACAGCATATATAGTACTTCCCACAATATTGCCTAGTCATATATGTTTTGTGTCTTGCTGGAGCGAACTGACATCTAATGTATTTAATGGGAGAAACAGGTAGGCCTAATATGAACCTCTGTAGTGATAACATTTCAAGTTGTGTTAAATCTCACATAACTCAGTTTTGGAAAATACTGACTTTATGACGAAAGTTATCCTATTTACACTTTTTAATCCATTTTGGCACTAGAATTTATGTTTATGACTACTATCGATGACACATAGGCCGTTTTCAACCAGAGAAGTTGTTTATTCAGTTCAGCTCTTCTTTAATATTAAGTTGTAAAATACTGAACTTCCCCTTTATCTGGGACTTAATAAAACAATCTGTAAAAGCTGTTCTCTTTCCTATTTATATTTCTTAAATTCATGTTTCATGCTCATCCAATTGCTGGCCCAATTACAATTGTGGCTTGACTTACCATGTCTCCAAACTGGTTCATTCCCAGGGTGAAGGTGCGCTTGCCCATTTCTGCCTCCAGGTTGTGTTGACGGATGAGGCCTTGGTTTGTCTCCCAGATCATCCTTCTGAAGCCCTCGTCCACCTGAGAAAGATAAGCCAAAGGCCCCACAAGTTATTGACGTCATGATTAATCTCTATGGGGCAAATCTTAACACATCCTAAACTTCCACTTAAGTCACATTTTCACCCAGCTAGCACACTTGGTTCCTTGGAAGTTGTGGGAACGTACATTTTGGTTTCACATTGGTTATGGGCATGAAGGCATACGTTTCCTGACCGGTAAAACTGAACAGAAGTGAAAATTTTCCCTGTTCTGGGAATGTTAATTTATTGGTTGCAGAGAGGTTCTGAGAACATTTTACTATGGTTCCCTGAATGTTTTCCTGGGAAGTTTTATTAACGTTCTGAGAACGGAAATTCTAGGTTATTTGAAGGTAATTAAATAACGTTGTGAATGTTTTGAACAAAATGTCAAAGTTATTTGGAGTTTTTTAAATAATTTCCTTAAAACTTTCACTGAATGTTTCAATAAGACGGCTAGCTTAGTTTGGGTTAACTGTTTTGAACTCCAAGCAAGGAGAGGACACATGGAAATGTATTTGCTTAGGCATTAATCGTGCAAACACATTTATTTTGTATTGTGACTCGGCATCAGTGTGATTCAAACCTATGATTTCTAGTCTCAATCCATTGAATTAGTCCACTGCACCACCAGGATGGAGCAAGCATGCCATGTTTTTTTTAATTCATACAAAGCTGTTCATTTTAGTCTGTTCAGACAGACCCTATTTCAAAGGAAACAAGCACTCATTAAGATCAGGTGTGGAACACACTTAACAAGATAGAGGATGGAGAGAGTTTTGCTGACGCTGAGAACGGAATGTATATGTTTTTAAATAGCATTCTTAGAACATTCTTTGAACGTTACTACAGTTTTCTTGTGTTTTTTATGGAAAATGTCCTTAATGTTCTGAGAACCTTAATGTTCTGAGAACACTTTAAATAGAACTATGAGGAAATCTGTAGGAAACGATATGCTGAAGTACTGAAATTCCAATAGAAGTATGTTTCTTAACCTTCTCTAAACTATTTGAGAACATTCCCAATAATAAACCAGTTGGAGAACGTTCCTAGAACATTACCAAAAATTCAATAAAATGTAACCATGTTTGAACTTTTAGGAAACGTTCTGTTAAAGTAATGAAATACCAAGAAAATAAAGTTATTTTGTCAAGTTCCTTAAATGTGCTGAGAATGTTTCAAAGCCAAGCAACTATCCTGTACCATTCCCAGAACGTTGTGGGAAGGTTGTGTGCAAAATAACCATAGGACAACCACGCTTTCACCAAGCTCTAAGAAACATATGGTTCTCAGAACATTATGTGCTAGCTGGGCACAATATTTGACTTTAAAGTGCAATATGTAACTTTTTGGGCCACCTGACCAAATTCACATAGACATGTGTGTTATAGATCTGTCATTCTCATTGAAAGTAAGTCTAAGAAGCGGTAGATCTGTTCTATGTGCACTATTTCTATGCCTCCCATTCTTACGTTTCGTTTTTGCGTCTTCTACTTTTGGTTTTGTACACCAGCTTCAAACAGCTTTATATAAACATATTTTGGGTTATGGAAAATATATTTCATAGAGGTTTAGATGGTACAATGATTCTCTACACTATACTTGCTTGTTTTGTCACATGAAGTGAAGTTAGGCAAACTATTAGAATTATAGCAACCAGGAAATTATGGAGCGATTTCTGCATATTGCATCTTTAAGTGAAAGTTAGGATTAACTCAAATGATTGGCATACTGTGTTTGCCATAGGCTCTAAGTAACCTTGGCATACTGTTTGCCGTGTTGGGTTTTCCACTCCTCCCAGATGCCATCCAGCTCAGTGCTCAGTGGTTGTTTGAAAGAGGACACCACTGCACACAATGCCATTAGTATGAGTTTCACCTGCATTCTGCACACACACACACACACACACACACACACTGTTAGTATTTACAGCTACATTTCTCTATCATTTGTAAACGTGAAAAGTTTCCTGAGTTTAAAAAAATTAACCTCTAATAAGTACCTTGTGAAGATAGCACAATAATGTAGCGATGAAAAAATACATCAAGTCGTTACCTGGGTTTGAATGCTCCTGCCTGGATGTGAGGGGAATATGAAAGCAATGTAACGGTTAATAGTTTTTAGGCTTCCTCTTTACTGTAACAAGCCTATTTCTGATGTGGATGGGTGTTATAGAAGGATCATAGTAAACCTAGTTCCTGTATTTAAACATCTGGTATGAAAGAACAAGTTCCTCTTCATGAGAGTTAGTTTCAATCATCATCTCTATAAAGGTTTCTATGGTCTAGTTCGTAATATTCTCCCTGGAATATGTGTTATAATGATACAGGCATGTGCTTTAATTATGGGAATTGATATTATGGAGGTACATTGGGGCCCGAAATGACTGACAACCTTGATAAAGATTAGCAGAAATGACTGTATAAAATAAATAATTCAAATACTGAGCTATATTGTATGCACCCAAAAGCAATTAATTATATTATTTTATACTAATACAATTGCTCAGAGAAAGAGATTTTGTTTAACAAGTAATACAAAACAATCTACATTTTTAGTCATTTAGCAGACGCTCTTATCCAGAGCGACTTACAGTTAGTGAGTGCATACATTATAAAAAATAATAATAATTCATACTGGCCCCCCGTGGGAATTGAACCCACAACCCTGGCGTTGCAAACGCCATGCTCTACCAACTGAGCTACATCCCTGCCGGCCATTCCCTCCAACACCCTGGACAACACTGGGCCAATTGTGCGCCACCCCATGGGTCTCCCGGTCGGAGTCGGCTACGACAGAGTCTGAATTCAAACCAGGATCTTTAGTGGCACAGCTAGCACTGCGATGCAGTGCCTTAGACCACTGCGCCACTCAGGGTAAACATGATTGACACCACTGTTTTCAATACCTTTCAAGACCTCACCTTGCGAGGATAACGTCTCTGAGCCTCTTTGTAAAATGTTTATTGAGTTTGAGAACACATTGGGAGGGATCTTAGAGCATTCCTCCATACAGAATCCTTCCAGATCCTTGATATCCTTCGTCTGTGCTTATGGACTGCCCTCTTCAATACAAACCATAGGTTTTCAATGGGTTTCAAGTCCGTAGAGACTGAGCTAGCCATTGTAAAATGTTCATTTTGTGGCCAATTAACCATTTCTTTGTGGATTTTGATGTGTGCTTGCTTGGGGTTATTGTCTTGCTGGGAGATCCACTTGTGGTCAAGGTTCAGCCTCCTGGCAGACGCAACCAGGTTTTTGGCTAAAATGTCCTGGTACTGGGTAAAGTTCATGATGACCTTAACAACGGCCCCAGGACCAGTGGAAGCAAAATAGACCCATAACATTAAAGATCCACCACTATATTTTACAGTAGGTATGGGGTTCTTTTCTGCTTATGCATTCTCATTTCAATGCCAAACCCACCACTGCAGTGCGTGGCCAAAGAGCTCTATTTTCATGTCATCCAACAAATGTAAATGCCTGGAGTTTGCTAAACGGCATTGGCACTTGGATTGGAACCGGTGCTTTGGTCAGATGACATGAAAATAGAGCTCTGTGGCCACCCACACCAGTGGTGGGTTTGGCGTCGAAATGAGAATGCGCAAGCAGAAAATAACCCCATACCTACTGTAAAATATGGTGGTGGGTCTTTGACGTTATGGGTCTATTTAGCTGTCACTGGACCCTCCCAATATGTTCTCCAACTCATAAAACATTTTAGAAAAAGGCTCAGTGTCATTATCCAGGTTAGGTATTGAAAGGTCAAAAATGTTGTGTCAATACGTGTCAATAATTTTGACCCCTACCTTTTTGAGAAATGTTTGCATTACTTGTTAAACAAAATATATTTATCTGACCAATTGTATTAGTATAAAATAATATAATTTCCCAATTGTTTTGGGCATACAGTGGGGAAAAAAAGTATTTAGTCAGCCACCAATTGTGCATGTTTCCCACTTAAAAAGATGAGAGAGGCCTGTAATTTTCATCATAGGTACACGTCAACTATGACAGACAAATTGAGATTTTTTTTCTCCAGAAAATCACATTGTAGGATTTTTAATGAATTTATTTGCAAATTATGGTGGAAAATAAGTATTTGGTCACCTACAAATAAGCAAGATTTCTGGCTCTCACAGACCTGTAACTTCTTCTTTAAGAGGCTCCTCTGTCCTCCACTCGTTACCTGTATTAATGGCACCTGTTTGAACTTGTTATCAGTATAAAAGACACCTGTCCACAACCTCAAACAGTCACACAAATAAGTATTTGGTCAATAACAAAAGTTTCTCAATACTTTGTTATATACCCTTTGTTGGCAATGACACAGGTCAAACGTTTTCTGTAAGTCTTCACAAGGTTTTCACACACTGTTGCTGGTATTTTGGCCCATTCCTCCATGCAGATCTCCTCTAGAGCAGTGATGTTTTGGGGCTGTCGCTGGGCAACACAGACTTTCAACTCCCTCCAAAGATTTTCTATGGGGTTGCGATCTAGAGACTGGCTAGGCCACTCCAGGACCTTGAAATGATTCTTACGAAGCCACTCCTTCGTTGCCCGGGCGGTGTGTTTGGGATCATTGTCATGCTGAAAGACCCAGCCACGTTTCATCTTCAATGCCCTTGCTGATGGAAGGAGGTTTTCACTCAAAATCTCACGATACATGGCCCCATTCATTCTTTCCTTTATACGATCAGTCGTCCTGGTCCCTTTGCAGAAAAACAGCCCCAAAGCATGATGTTTCCACCCCCATGCATCACAGTAGGTATGGTGTTCTTTGGATGCAACTCAGCATTCTTTGTCCTCCAAACACGACGAGTTGAGTTTTGACCAAAAAGTTCTATTTTGGTTTCATCTGACCATATGACATTCTCCCAATCCTCTTCTGGATCATCCAAATGCACTCTAGCAAACTTCAGACGGGCCTGGACATGTACTGGCTTAAGCAGGGGGACACGTCTGGCACTGCAGGATTTGACTCCCTGGCGGCGTAGTGTGTTACTGATGGTAGGCTTTGTTACTTTGGTCCCAGCTCTCTGCAGGTCATTCACTAGGTCCCCCTGTGTGGTTCTGGGATTTTTGCTCACCGTTCTTGTGATCATTTTGACCCCACAGGGTGAGATCTTGCGTGGAGCCCCAGATCGAGGGAGATCTGGGGCTCCACACAGTTGATTTCTTCAAACCAAGCTGCTTACCTATTGCAGATTCAGTCTTCCCAGCCTGGTGCAGGTCTACAATTTTGTTTCTGGTGTCCTTTGACAGCTCTTTGGTCTTGGCCATAGTGGAGTTTGGAGTGTGACTGTTTGAGGTTGTGGACAGGTGTCTTTTATACTGATAACAAGTTCAAACAGGTGCCATTAATACAGGTAACGAGTGGAGGACAGAGGAGCCTCTTAAAGAAGAAGTTACAGGTCTGTGAGAGCCAGAAATCTTGCTTGTTTGTAGGTGACCAAATACTTATTTTCCACCATAATATGCAAATAAATTCATAAAAAATCCTACAATGTGATTTTCTGGAGAAAAAAAATCCCAATTTGTCTGTCATAGTTGACGTGTACCTATGATGAAAATTACAGGCCTCTCTCATCTTTTTAAGTGGGAGAACATGCACAATTGGTGGCTGACTAAATACTTTTTTTCCCCACTGTAAATATCACAAATCCTATATTATTTTTTCCCTAGTGGGGCAATAGGTTTTCAAATGACTGAAATGCTTTCTAAATATAGTTACAATCAAATTATAGATGACTTACTATAAGATTTACATTTCTTATAATTGTAAAATAAATATGATCATACTTAGTGACAGTATAATATTGGCACTATTTAATTTAACTGTCAACAGAGAATTTTCTCCTAAACGTCCACTGAGCGGCGTAGAGACACCATTCAAATGTGTGCAGACTTGTTACAACTTCAGCTTTAAGCACGAAGTGATTTTGTCCATCTGTGACCAAGAGAAAGGGGTCTTCATTCAGTTCTATTAAATTATTTCATTATTATTTTTTCATGTTGAGAGCTTTAAATCTGGCTGAGAATATCACAGCGAGATGAAACCACAATGGCTGGACTCAATAGACAGTACATTTGCCGTCTCCCAAGCTGAGGTGGGTTCAGTTCGCATGAATGTTTGCTACATGGCGGAATGGTTTGTACTGAACGACACGTTGCCCCAAAATGCTCTTGTACGTTCTTGAACAGACTTTGAGGTACGTTTGGTTCCGTTTGGTCGGGTGTGGCAAGGTGAGGTTTGAAGCAATGACGTATTTAGCAGTGGCCATGCTAACAGCGTTACCCAACCCACAACCCAACCCCTCCCAGTTTTTCAACTGGTCGTTCAGTACATCCAGAGAGGAAGAGGCGAAGTGAGAGGTTTTACTCTAAATCTGTCCACGAAAAATAAGCCCACGAAATGAATGATTTTTGTATGGAGGTCAATGAGAGAGTGTCAAATTTGGTCAACAAAAAATGTAATTGCTAATTTGCTATGTGAGGCTTATTTGATCTAATAGAAGTTTCGTAATGGTTAGGTTGTTACAAATTCTGATATAAGTAAACGCACGTGGCATCTCAGCAACTGAGAAAAAAAACAGCTTTCAATTTGGAGTTGTGCTTGTTGTCATAGAGATAGAGGACTCATGGACCATGCCATTGAGGGTTTCAATAGTAGTCAACTGGATGGGGATTCCTATGAGTTGGGAGCAATCAGCCAATGAAGAAGAAGAAAACGGAATACTTTAAAATGGAGATAGCCTGTATGGCACCTCCCATTCTGTCACAGACGCTATAATAGCATAACTACAAAGATGAGTTCTCTATCTATCTCTATGGCCTGTTGTTCACACGCGTATCTGCGCTTCCTCCCGCCTGCCTTCCATCTTTGAGGACATGCATGTCCATTGTTAGAGCGGTCAATCGACTATCTTGTCAATATAATAGACAATCTTTGGTATAGCACCGTTTCCGTTCAATTGAACGTTCCAGAACGTGAAAACGTACTGAACGCAGCCCTGGGCTCACTCGCTCAGAGGAAGAGATAATCGATTCTTTGTCTGCATAGGCCAGAAAATGTTACACCACCTAAAGGGTGATGGCAGTTGTTGCCTCTCATTCAATTAGTGATGGTGACCTGTCTGAGCTGGTGCACTTGTCTACCCAGTATATTTGGTTTAGAAATATGATTTCCTTTGAGAACTGCAGTAACACTTGACGTAAAGCCAACAGGTTTAATGCTTTATTACTTTATAACCATATGTGAGCCCTTGTAATTTTAATGTCTTATCACAAGGCTTATAATATGTCTCTCTGTGTAGCACATGTTCAACTGACTCAAATTATTTTAGTCAGGATCATTATAAGAGGGTAATAAGACATTCTGCGGGGGTCATATACATGCGTATGACCCGTCTTACAGTGCATTATAACTACACTAGAATGCTTTACTCCTGTTAATGTCAGATATGAGCAGAAGAGAAGATATGCATGCAATGTCCCTATTCAAGCTATAATCACATATAAATACAGTAGTAGCAGCAGTCAATGTATCTTTGATTGCCACTGGAGGGCACTACATCATACTAAACAAGGTGTGGGTGCTCCTTATGGGTAACTAAATTGGGACCAAGTCAAGCCCTGTCCTAGTCAGTGCTCAGCCTGCTCACCAGCAAAACTATTGACAGAAATTACAGCTGGGGATCAGACCTGGGTCAAATAGGCCTACATGTCAAGTAATTTAGTTTGCCCAGTACAATGGAACCAATGGAATAGTCCCAAAAAAACCAACCTAATTTAAGCACACACAAAATAAACTATGTAATAAACAGATTACAAGCAGACCTTCAAATGAAGTGTAACAGAAGCATCTTTTCTCCAACTGTTGATGGAATGTGCAAGCGACACAGTGGATTTTTTATATCTATAAAATTACATTTTAAAATGACTTGCTTCTAATGAAAAGTTTTATATCACCATATATCACAATTTCCGTCTCAGTAATGGATTATAGGCTAGTAGAGGAGAAGGATTTTATATTAAGGAATACATCATTGGTTGTTGCAGAAAAAAAAATATGAATGAATGATCACTGATATAAAGTATCATTAGCCTATATAATATATAACGTGTCTTACTATGGTCAAAGTGTCCAATCAATAATTATGCATAGACCAATAATTGTCTACTAGCTATTGGATTATCATTGTGGTTAATTAAAATGAATTAATGTTATGATAATCCAATAATATTCAGCTCTGATTTTTTATTTACAATCAACCAATGACTAGCCCCTTTGAAAAATCAGATGGTCTGTGGGCGCCCCTAGCGTTCAATAGTAGAACCGTGCCTCGTTTTTGTGTGTGCGTGCTGAATAACGCCCCGCCCAGATTTGTGTTCGAATGCCTCTGTTTCAGCACTATCTCGATATGCTAGCCTTGAGCTGCCTGCTACATTGAGAAGTTTCTGTGATATAGCGGAGGGTGCCTACGCGAGCGAGCATCACAGCCTGATAGCCTGCTGCTACCCCGGGAGAGGCGATGATGGCGGCGGCCGTAGAGAGAGGAGGAGTGCGGGCCGCTTTCCTGAATCCAGGCAGCGGCAGCGGGATCGGTGGACCACCCCCGGCACCTATGCCCACTGCTCCCGGAGCCGTGGTTGGAGCAGGAGGCATGGGTTCGAATTCGGGTGGGTCGGATGGTCCCATGCCCGTGCCTATGAACCTTTTTGCAACATGGGAAATAGACCGTTCTTCTCCAAGTTGTGTTCCAAGGTAGGCTAAGCTACTTACATTGCCCAGCACATATGTAATACTTTTTCTTTGTGAGTGGACGTCTGTAATAATGTTTCCAATTCGGAGTGGTTGTTACAAGATAGCTAGGCTACATTTTGAAGTCTGTTCCATGGTCTGTAGCAACAACCTCACACATCCATAATTGAATGACATTTGGTTGAGTTTGTTGTTGGTGTAGGTCACTCGGACTAGACAGTCAATTGCTCGGGATTTATCATTTACATTTACCTTTTTAAATCAGTCTGCCCTCGTAGTCTGCTTTGTTTATGTTTATTTTAAGAATGTACGACAAAGAACAACATGACGATAAAGCTATCTTAATCCCACAGAAGGTTAGGCTATACGCAGACTGAACAACCGTTTTCTAGACAAAAGAATATGCAATTGCATAGGCTACATTACTAGCTTGTTGGACAAGTTATAACCTACTTGTATTATTGTTTTGCTCTCCATAGAAAGGGTTTGCCTGGCATAGTCCCCTTTTGACTTTCACAGGGACACTTTCCCGTTATTTGAAGACGATAACCGTTATTCTAGGCTACATGGAGTTATTTTCACCGAGCTAAACCGTTTGTTATGAATTATATCCACCCATAGCCTACATTCCAGAGCTGCATGGCAAAACAGACTTGATATGTAGCTAGAAAATCTGTTTGCCAGTCAATGAAACTGCCTCGGGAATCTACAGGGAACTGCCAAAATAAAGGAAACACTTGAGGAAATGAGGGATACAAAGTATATTGAAAGGATGTGCTTCCACACAGGTGTGGTCCCTGAGTTAATTAAGCAATTAACATCCCATCATGCTTAGGGTCATGTATAAAAATACCCATTGCCCATTATTATGGCTACGATGGCTAGAAGAAGAGATCTCAGTGACTTTGATAGAGGTGTCTCAAAGGAGCATAGGGTGTGTGTCTGTCACCAGATCTCAACCTAATGGCCAACTTGCGTAAAAATGGCAGAATTCAGAAATTATGTCATTGTTTTAGCACTATCCACTGAGTTTAACTAAAGCCAGCGATATGGTTCAATGTGCCAATAAATCAGCACAATCTACTTTTTCGTTTTTTTAAATTGCCCCCATCTTGAAGCAAACATTTCTCTAATGGCCATACAAAAAAAGAGCGACAGAGAGCAAAATTAGGAATTATGGTAACTGATGCAAGCAGTAGAATCACTTTTTTTTTTAAACAGGTAAAAATACACCTTATTGAACAACGGGGACTGTGAAGAGACACACACAAGGGTATAGACACATGCATACGCACGCATTGTGATATTGTGGTATGGTGGTATTAAACATTTTGTATTGTAGATAGGTAGTGGTGTAATAATGTCATATGATGTACTGTTTTATATTTTGTTTTATATGTAATGGAAGTGCTTTAATATGTTTGGACCCCAGGAAGAGGCAGCAGCTAATGGGGATCCCTAATAAATACAAATACAAATAGGCTACTTAGCATAGTTTTTTGGTCCAACCTACTTACAGTAGGCTTAGGCCTATTCACTCAACATTTGATTTGATGGAACAATCTTTGACAACACTTTATTTGAACTGAACAGTACCAGTCAAAAGTTTGGACACACTTACTCATTCAAGGGTTTTTCTTTATTTAGTGAAGACATCAAAACTATGAAATAACACAATCATGTAGTAACCAAAAAAGTGTTCAACAAATCAAAATATATTTTATATTTTAGATTCTTCAAATAGTCACCCTTTGCCTTGATGACAGCTTTGCACACTCTTGGCATTCTCTCAACCAGTTTCACCTGGAATGCTTTTCGAACAGCACTTGTTGGCTGCTTTTCCTTCACTCTGCCGTCCGACTCATCCCAAACCATCTCAATTGGGTTGAGGTCGGGTGATTGTGGAGGCCAGGTCATCTGATGCAGCACTCTCCTTCTTGGTAAAATAGCCCTTACACAGCCTGGAGGTGTGTTGGGTCATTGTCCTGTTGAAAAACAAATGATAGTCCCACTAAGCCCAAACCAGATGGGATGGCGTATCGCTGCAGAATGCTGTGGTAGCCATGCTGGTTAAGTGTGCCTTGAATTCTAAATAAATCACAGACAGTGTCACCAGCAAAGCACCACACCATAACACCTCCTCCGCCATGCTTTACGGTGGGAACTACACAAGCGGAGATAATTCGTTCACCCACACAGCGTCTCACAAAGACGCGGTGGTTGGAACCAAAAATCTCCAATTTGGACTCCAGACCAGAGGACACATTTCCACCAGTCTAATGTCCATTGCTTGTGTTTCTTGGCCCAAGCAGGTCTCTTCTTCTTATTGGTGTCCTTTAGTAGTGGTTTCTTTGCAGCAATTCGTCCATGAAGTCCAGATTCACATAGTCTCCTCTGAACAGTTGATGTTGAGATGTGTCTGTGACTTGTACTCTGAAGTATTTATTTGGGCTGCAATTTCTGAGGCTGGTAACGCTAATGAACGTATCCTCTGCAGCAGAGGTAACTCTGGGTCTTCCATTCCTGTGGCGGTCCTCATGAGAGCCAGTTTCATCATAGTGCTTGATGGTTTTTGCGACTGCATTTGAAGAAACTTTCAAAGTTCTTGACATTTTCCAGATTGACTGACCTTCATGTCTTAAAGTAATGATGGACTGTCGTTTCTCTTTGCTTATTTGAGCTGTTCTTGCCATAATATGGACTTGGTCTTTTACCAAATAGGGCTAGCTTCTGTATACCCACCCTACCTTGTCACAACAGGAAAGAAAGAAGGAAAGACATCCACAAATGAACTTTTAACAAGGCACACCTGTTAATTGAAATGCTTTACTATCTCATGAAGCTGATTGAGAGAATGCCAAGAGTGTGCAAAGCTGTCATCAAGGCAAAGGGTGGCTATTTGAAGAATCTCAAATATATTTTGATTTGTTTAACACTTTTTTGGTTACTACATGATTCCATATGTTTTGTTTCATAGTTTTGATGTCTTCACTATTATTCTACAGTGTAAAAAAATAGTAAAAATAAAGAAAAACCCTTGAATGAGTAGGTGTGTCCAAACTTGTATATGTGCAAGCATTGGTGAATGTAAGCATTGTACTAGTACATCGTCATTTTTGTGTCAAATCAAAAAACATAATAGATGTGGTAGTAACTGACACAGATTATAGCATGAGTAGGTATATTATTACTGCATTGATATTTATATGAAGAGGTGGCCATTTGAGTTTGGACCAATATAGGAATCAATTTAGCCTTTTCTCATATAGAAACTGTTAGTTGTAACCTTCGTGGTGAAGTTTCCCATAGGGACAGATCTAGGATGAACTTCCCCTCCCCCAATCCTAACATTAACCATTAGTGGGAAAAATGCAAAACTGACCCAAGATCAGAGTCTAGGTGCATCTTCACCCATCCCTGATTCCTCCATCTGTGGGTGGACTAGTATCTGTTCATCCATAAAAGGACATTCCAGACATTTGAAACGTCTGTATGTTTAAAAGGAAGAGCTCTGCTTGTCTTCTGTCACAAAAATCAGTCCAATCCACCCTTTCATCTCAGTCAAAGGGAACAGAAAGGGTAGCCCATTCTAGATCAGATGGGAGGTCAGGGACCTCCACATGCACGTACGCGTACATGTGCATCGGACACATACACATTAAGGCTGGGAGATGTTACCTAAAAATCATATCTCTATCTTTTTCGAAGTTATGGGTGATTCACGATATACAGTATTCACGAGTCACTGAGCTTTTCAGTAAGGCCATTCTACTGCCAATGTTTGTCTATGGAGATTGCATGGCTGTATGGTCGATTTTATACACCTGTTAGCAATATGTGTGGCTGAAATAGCGAACGGGAAGGTGCACACGGCATAGAAGGAGCGAAGGAGACGAGACCAAAAAGACAGAACGCTCATAAAAACTGAAAAATATAAAAACCTTGATTCTCGCGATACAGGCATTTGAAGCATTGCGCTAAAACATACATTTGAATGAATCTAATTAATTTGATATCACCCAGCCCTAATACATACACACAGACACACACATTATAAAAAATAAAAAACACTGTCTCTGATATGCCACTCACACACACAACCCGATCCCGGTTTCTCCTCAGAAGGTAGAGATTAATAACCCACCCAGGAATAGATGGACACAGTAATTAAACGTGTGCTCTGGAATGAGGTTAGCCAGCCAATAGCGCCTCTATTATTCATGCTGTTTTATTGGTGTTTAATTGGTGCAGGGCCCATTTATTCCTGATGGAGTGGGGTCCCCTGTAGCTCAGTTGGTAGAGCATGGCGCTTGCAACGCCAGGGTTGTGGGTTCGTTTCCCACGGGGGGCCAGTATGAAAATGTATGCACTCACTAACTGTAAGTCGCTCTGGATAAGAGCGTCTGCTAAATGACTAAAATGTAAATGTAAAATGGGTAGCTTGGTTTAAAAGGGATGGGGTTGACATGATTGAATGTCCTGTAGGATAGGGAGTGACCTATTTAATATTGGAAACGATGAAAAGCCTATATTGGCTAATGTATAGTACAACATCCAGTGATTCTCAATGGCTACCTATGGAAATTGAATAAGTTTCACAACTAATGGTGGTAAGGTATTAACTGAGTTGAATATGGTACATCCTTTGTAAGGTGCAAATCAAAACCAACCCACTGTTGCATACTTGCTTATTGGTTAAAGGCTAAAGTTATACCCTTACATTTACCCTGCAAACAGCAGGGGTGATCCCAAATGGCACCCTATACCCTATATAGTGCACTACTTTTTAGCAGGGCCCTACTAGGGAATAGGGTGCCATTTGAGACACAGCCCATGAGTTACCCTGCAAGGAGGTCTTTGTAAAGCATTGCCCCAAAAAGTGGTTGAACTTTGGAGCCAATGCCCTTTAGCTTTAATCATTTTCCCTTCAATTTTAATGCTTAAAACACATCAACATACAGAATCCACTTAGTTCAGTAATGAAGCATGGCACTTTTGTCACCAAAGAAAAACCTCTTCTATTACTTGATCTGGCACTTAGTGCAAATCCCTGATTTAAAGTTCCTGGTTCCTTATCCCCTGTCAGTTGATTTGATGTCTTCATTCAGCTGGTGCTGATCTCTCTCTCTCTCGCTCTCCATTTACATTTTAGTCATTTAGCAGACGCTCCTATTCAGAGTGACTTAGTTAGTACATTCATCTTAAGATAGCTAGGTGGGACAACCACATATCCTAGTCATAGTAAGTACATTTTCCTAAATGAAGGTAGCTATCAGCAAAGTCAGTGCTAGTTAAAAAAGAGTCAAGTCTCTCTGTCTCGCTCCGAATCCTCTTCAATATTTAAAACTACTATGGTAGGAATTAATTGCAATTGGAAAGGGAGCGCTTACGGACCTCGACTGTGCTCGTTTTTCATCCTGTGCTCTCCGAAGGCCTACTACTGGCTTGAAAGCAGATAACTGAACCCCACGGGTTTGATTAAATTGCGAGTTTCTGATGTCATCGCCTCAGGCCCCTTTTAATGTGTGGAATGGATCATGGTCAGAGCATTCGCCCTCCTGACGTTAACCTAGTTAGCATTCGATACACATTCATTATTGAATGATAATGCTTTTGACATTTTGTTATTTGTGGCCTGTTTTTGTGGTGAATATTTCAGAATCTGGTCCTTGGTCAACAGAAATGTCAACATATTATGTAGTTGTTGTTGTTATACCATCTATTGTTTTACCCTCTGAGCCACAGTGGACAATCGCTTGTGTATTTTTTTCAGGTCAGCTTTTGGGGCGTATATGCATGTGTGTCCAAGTGAAAGAGGCCCAGCTTCATATTGTTATTGGAGGAATTACCAAAAAGGCCTCACCCCAAATCAGAAGCACATGCTCTCTTTTCCGAAAACTATCACAGAACTATGGCAAGCACTTACAGGATCTTTGTTGTGCTTTAGAATGTGGAGGTGTGTGTGTGTGTGTGTGTGTGTGTGTGTGTGTGTGTGTGTGTGTGTGTCAGGAAAATAGTCTGGTCCAGTGTGGATTAGCTGAGGTTTATAACCCCTGCTGTAGCATGTGTTTCTTTCTGCAGCTGTTCCGACACCAGAGTGCTAGCCAGCTAAGCTAATATTTGTGTGCAATGTGAAACCAGGGCGTGAACTCCCCTTAAAGCCACTACAGTAGAGCAATAGAGCACCAGCCGTTCAACGCTATAAAGTTGGACTCACTGTAGTAAAATTGACTATGTTGTTCCTCAGTTCACAGATATTTTGTTGGTAGTCCTACTACACAAAAAAATACCAAATTGAAAATTGGCCTACAATGACTCAACCAGTGAAAGGTTATGACTCATTGCAAATTCAATCAACTAGCCACGTTGACACAAGGAAACATACATTCAAATGTTTGTTGAAAGACACAAAGAATCTATGTTGACTCAACCAATTTCTGCCAGGGATGAGACAGTTTTGGCTTCTTCCCGCCCTTAAAAGAAAAATCCACCCAAAAACAATCAATTAGTATTTGTTTCATTAGTCCATTGTTGATATAGTCCCAAAATGTTTTGCACGTCACCAATCAAGTTCTCAAGATGTATAGCTTCCCCAAACTGTTGCCACAAAGTTGGAAGCACAGAATCGTATAGAATGTCATTGTATGCTGTAGCGTCAAGATTTCCCTTCACTGGAACTAAGGGGCCTAGCCCGAACCATGAAAAAACGCCCCAGACCATTATTCCTCCTCCACCAAACTTTACAGTTGGCACAATGCATTGTGGCAGGTAGCGTTCTCCTGGCAACCGCCAAACCCAGATTTGTCTGTCGGACTGCCAGATGGTGAAGCGTAATTCATCACTCCAGAGAACGCGTTTCCACTGCTCCAGAGTCCAATGGCGGCAAGCTTTACACCACTCCAGCCGACGCTTGCCGTTGCGCGTGGTGATCTTAGGCTTGTGTGCGGATGCTCGGCCATGGAAACCTATGTCATGAAGCTCCCGACGAACAGTTATTGTGCTGACGTTGCTTCTAGAGGCAGTTTGGAACTTGGTAGTGAGTGTCGCAACTGAGGACAGACGATTTTACGCGCCACGCGCTTCAGCACTCGCCAGTCCCGTTCTGTGAGCTTGTGTGGTCTACCACTTTGCAGCTGAGCCGTTGTTGCTCTTAGACGTTTCCACTTCACAATAACAGCACTTACAGTTGACCGGGACAGCTCTAGCAGGGCAGAAATTTGTATCCTATGACGGTGCCACTTTGAAAGTCACTGAGCTCTTCAGTACAGGCCATTGTACTGCCAATGTTTGTCTATGGAGATTGCATTGCTGTGTGCTCAATTTTATACACCTGTCAGCAACGGGTGTGACTGAAATAGCCAAATCCACAAATTTGAAGCAGTGTCCACATGCTTTTGGCCATATACTGTGTGTGTGTGTGTGTGTGTGTGTGTGTGTGTGTGTGTGTGTGTGTATATATATATATATATATATATATATATATATATATATATATATATATATATATATATCCAGTCAAAAGTTTGGACACACCTACTCATTCAAGGGTTTTTCTTCATTTTTACTATTTTTTACATTGTAGAATAATAGTGAAGACATCAAAACTATGAAATAACACATATGGAATCATGTTGTAACCAAAAAAGTGTTAAACAAATCAAAATATATTTTAGATTCTTCAAATAGCCACCCTTTGCCTTGATGACAGCTTTGCACACTCTTGGCATTCTCTCAACCAGCTTCATGAGGAAGTCACATGGAATGCATTCCAATTAACAGGTGTGCCTTCTTAAAAGTTAATTTGTGGAATTTCTTTCCTTCTTAATGCATTTGAGCCAATCAGTTGTGTTGTGACAAGGTAGGGGGGTATACAGAAGCTAGCCCTATTTGGTAAAAGACCAAGTCCATATTATGGCAAGAACAGCTCAAATAAGCAAAGAGAAACGACAGTCCATCATTACTTTAAGACATGAAGGTCAATCAATACGGAAAATGTCGGAAAATGTCAAGAACTTTGAGTGTCTTCAAGCGCAGTCGCAAAAACCATCAAGCGCCATGATGAAACTGGCTCTCATGAGGACCGCCACAGGAATGTAAGACCCAGAGTTACCTCTGCTGCAGAGGATAAATTCATTTAGAGTTACCAGCCTCAGAAATTGCAGCACAAATAAATGCTTTACAGAGTTCAAGTAACAGTCACATCTCAACATCAACTGTTCAGAGGAGACTGTGTGAATCAGGCCTTCATGGTCGAATTGCTGCAAAGAAACCACTACTAAAAGACACCAAGAAGAAGAAGATACTTGCTTGGGCCAAGAAACACGAGCAATGGACATTAGACCGTTGGAAATGTGTCCAAATTTGAGATTTTTGGTTCCAACAGCCGTGTCTTTGTGAGACGCGGTGTGGGTGAACGGATGATCTCCGCATGTGTATTTCCCACCGTAAAGCATGGAGGAGGAGGTGTGGGGGTGCTTTGCTGGTGACACTGGCTGTGATTTATTTAGAATTCAAAGCACACTTAACCAGCATGGCTACCACATCATTCTGCAGCGATACTCCATCCCATCTGGTTTGGGCTTAGCGGGACTATTATTTGTTTTACAACAGGACAATGACCCTACACACCTCCAGGCTGTGTAATGGCTATTTTACCAAGGAGAGTGATGGAATGCTGCATCAGATGACCTGGCCTCCACAATCCCCCGACCTAAACTCAATTGAGATGGTTTGGGATGAATCAGACTGCAGAGTGAAGCAAAAGCAGCCAACAAGTGCTCAGCATATGCGGGAACTCCTTCAAGACTGTCGGAAAAGCATTTCAGGTGAAGCTGGTTGAGAGAATGCCAAGAGTGCAAAAATGTCATCAAGGCAAAGAGTGGCTATTTGAAGAATCTCAAATACAAATTATATTTTGATTTGTTAAACACTTTTTTGGTTAATACATGATTCCATATGTGTTATTTCATAGTTTTGATGGCTTCACTATTATTCTACAATGTAGAAAATAGTAAAAATTAAGAAAATCCTTAGAATGAGTAGGTGTGTCCAAAGTTTTGACTGGTACTGTATATAAATATACAGTTCAAGTCGGAAGTTTACATACACCTTAGCCAAATACATTTAAACTCAGTTTCAGTTATGCCCACAGATTTTCTATAGGATTGAGGTCAGGGCTTTGTGATGGCCACTCCAATACCTTGACTTTGTTGTCCTTAAGCCATTTTGGCACAACTTTGGAAGTATGCTTGGGGTCATTGTCCATTTGGAAGACCCATTTGCGACCAAGCTTTAACTTCCTGACTGATGTCTTGAGATGTTGCTTCAATATATCCACATAATCTTCCTTCCTCATGATGCCATCTATTTTGTGAAGTGCACCAGTCCCACCTGCAGCAAAGGACCCCCACAGCATGATGCTGCCACCCCCATGCTTCACGGTTGGGATGGTGTTCTTTGGCTTTCAAGCCACACCCTTTTTCCTCCAAACATAACGATGGTCATTATGGCAAACAGTTCTATTTTTGTTTAATCAGACCAGAGGACATTTCTCCAAAAAGTACGATCTTTGTCGCCATGTGCAGTTGCAAACTGTAGTCTGGCTTTTTTATGGCGGTTTTGGAGCAGTGGCTTCTTCCTTGCTGAGCGGCCTTTCAGATTATGTCGATATAGGACTCGTTTTACTGTGGATATACAGTGAGGGAAAAAAGTATTTGATCCCCTGCTGATTTTGTAAGTTTGCCCACTGACAAAGAAATGATCAGTCAATAATTTTAATGGTAGGTTTATTTGAACAGTGAGAGACAGAATAACAACAAAGAAATCCAGAAAAACGCATGTCAAAATTTTTTGAAATTGATTTGCATTTTAATGAGGGAAATAAGTATTTGACCCCCTCTCAATCAGAAAGATTTCTGGCTCCCAGGTGTCTTTTATACAGGTAACGAGCTGAGATTAGGAGCACACTCTTAAAGGGAGTGCTCCTAATCTCAGTTTGTTACCTGTATAAAAGACACCTGTCCACAGAAGCAATCAATCAATCAGATTCCAAACTCTCCACCATGGCCAAGACCAAAGAGCTCTCCAAGGATGTCAGGGACAAGATTGTAGACCTACACAAGGCTGGAATGGGCTACAAGACCATCGCCAAGCAGCTTGGTAAGAAGGTGACAACAGTTGGTGCGATTATTCGCAAATGGAAGAAACACAAAATAACTGTCAATCTCTCTCGGCCTGGGGCTCCATGCAAGATCTCACCTCGTGGAGTTGCAATGATCATGAGAACGGTGAGGAATCAGTCCAGAACTACACGGGAGGATCTTGTAAATGATCTCAAGGCAGCTGGGACCATAGTCACCAAGAAAACAATTGGAAACACATTACGCCGTGAAGGACTGAAATCCTGCAGCGCCCGCAAGGTCCCCCTGCTCAAGAAAGCACATATACAGGGCTGTCTGAAGTTTGCCAATGAACATCTGAATGATTCAGAGGAGAACTGGATGAAAGTGTTGTGGTCAGATGAGACCAAAATCGAGCTCTTTAGCATCAACTCAACTCGCCGTGTTTGGAGGAGGAGGAATGCTGCCTATGACCCCAAGAACACCATCCCCACCGTCAAACATGGAGGTGGAAACATTATGCTTTGGGGGTGTTTTTCTGCTAAGGGGACAGGACAACTTCACCGCATCAAAGGGACGATGGACGGGGCCATGTACCATCAAATCTTGGGTGAGAACCTCCTTCTCTCAGCCAGGGCATTGAAAATGGGTCGTGAATGGGTATTCCAGCATGACAATGACCCAAAACACACGGCCAAGGCAACAAAGGAGTGGCTCAAGAAGAAGCACATTAAGGTCCTGGAGTGGCCTAGCCAGTCTCCAGACCTTAATCCCATAGATAATCTGTGGAGGGAGCTGAAGGTTCGAGTTGCCAAACGTCAGCCTCGAAACCTTAATGACTTGGAGAAGATCTGCAAAGAGGAGTGGAACAAAATCCCTCCTGAGATGTATGCAAACCTTGTGGCCAACCACAAGAAACGTCTGACCTCTGTGATTGCCAACAAGGGTTTTGCCACCAAGTACTAAGTCATGTTTTGCAGAGGGGTCAAATACTTATTTCCCTCATTAAAATGCAAATAAATTTATAACATTTTTGACATGCGTTTTTCTGGATGTTTTTGTTGTTATTTTGTCTCTCACTGTTCAAATAAACCTACCATTAAAAGTATAGACTGATCATGTCTTTGTCAGTGGACAAACGTACAAAATCAGCAGGGGATCAAATACTTTTTTCCCTCACTGTAGATACTTTTGTACCAGTTTCCTCCAGCATCTTTACAAGGTCCTTTGCTGTTGTTCTGGGATTGATTTGCACTTTTCGCACCAAAGTACGTTCATCTCTAGGAGACAGAACGCGTCTCCTTCCTGAGCGGTATGACGGCTGCGTGTTCCCATGGTGTTTATACTTGCGTACTATTGTTTGTACAGATGAACGTGGTACCTTCAGGCGTTTGGAAATTGCTCCCAAGGATGAACCAGACTTGTGGAGGTCTACAATTTTTTTTCTGAGGTCTTGGCTGATTTCTTTTAATTTTCCCATGATGTCAAGCAAAGAGGCACTGAGTTTGAAGGTAGGCCTTGAAATACATCCACAGGTACACCTCCAATTGACTCAGATGATGTCAATTAGCCTATCAGAAGCTTGTAAAGCCATGACATCATTTTCTGGAATTTTCCAAGCTGTTTAAAGGCACAGTCAACTTAGTGTATGTAAACTTCTGACCCACTGGAATTGTGATACAATGAATTATAAGTGAAATAATCTGTCTGTAAACAATTGTTGGAAAAATTACTTGTGTCATTTACAAAGTAGATGTACTAACCGACTTGCCAAAACTATAGTTTGTTAACAAGAAATTTGTGGAGTGGTTTAAAAAACGAGTTTTAATGACTCCAACCTAAGTGTATGTAAACTTCCGACTTCAACTGTATATACAGTGGGGAGAACAAGTATTTGATACACTGCCGATTTTGCAGGTTTTCCTACTTACAAAGCATGTAGAGGTCTGTAATTTTTATCATAGGTACACTTCAACTGTGAGAGACGGAATCTAAAACAAAAATCCAGAAAATCACATTGTATGATTTTTAAGTAATTAATTTGCATTTTATTGCATGACATAAGTATTTGATACATCAGAAAAGCAGAACTTAATATTTGGTACAGAAACCTGTGTTTGCAATTAGAGATCATACGTTTCCTGTAGGTCTTGACCAGGTTTGCACACACTGCAGCAGGGATTTTGGCCCACTCCTCCATACAGACCTTCTCCAGATCCTTCAGGTTTCGGGGCTGTCGCTGGGCAATACGGACTTTCAGCTCCCTTCAAAGATTTTCTATTGGGTTCAGGTCTGGAGACTGGCTAGGCCACTCCAGGACCTTGAGATGCTTCTTACGGAGCCACTCCTTAGTTGCCCTGGCTGTGTGTTACGGGTCGTTGTCATGCTGGAAGACCCAGCCATGACCCATCTTCAATGCTCTTACTGAGGGAAGGAGGTTGTTGGCCAAGATCTTGCGATACATGGCCCCATCCATCCTCCCCTCAATACGGTGCAGTCGTCCTGTCCCCTTTGCAGAAAAGCATCCCCAAAGAATGATGTTTCCACCTCCATGCTTCACGGTTGGGATGGTGTTCTTGGGGTTGTGCTCATCCTTCTTCCTCCAAACATGGCGAGTGGCGTTTAGACCAAAAATCTCTATTTCTGTCTCATCAGACCACATGACCTTCTCCCATTCCTCCTCTGGATCATCCAGATGATCATTGGCAAACTTCAGACGGGCCTGGACATGCGCTGGCTTGAGCAGGGGGACATTGCGTGCGCTGCAGGATTTTAATCCATGACGGCGTAGTGTGTTACTAATGCTTGATACACTGCCGGCAATGCTTCTAGTCGGACTAGAAGTCCACTCCAAATACCTCTTCTCCGCTGGCGGTGTTTTGGATCAGCCTCTGGAATCAGTTCAATTGCCCTGGGGGGTACGAACAAAGGATCCAATTCGGGAAAGTCGTATTCCTGGTCGTAATCCTGGTGAGTTGCAACCGCTCTGATATCCAAAAGTTATTTCTGGCTGTATGTAATAACACAAAAACAATTCTGGGCTAGTAATGTAAGAAATAACACACAAAAAAAACAAAATACTGCAAAGTTGCTTGGGAGCTAGAAGCAGAGCTGCCCGATCTGTCGGCGCCATCTTGCCATAGAAAGAGAGACAGGGGGAGAGGGAGAGAGATGGGTTTATATAATATATATATATATATATATATATATATATATATATATATATATATATATATATACATACATACATACATACATACATACATACATACATACATACATACATACATACATACATACATACATACATACATACATACATACATACATACATACATACATACAGTGGGGAAAAAAAGTATTTAGTCAGCCACCAATTGTGCAAGTTCTCCCACTTAAAAAGATGAGAGAGGCCTGTAATTTTCATCATAGGTACACGTCAACTATGACAGACAAATTGAGAAAAAAGAATCCAGAAAATCACATTGTAGGATTTTTAATGTATTTATTTGCAAATTATGGTGGAAAATAAGTATTTGGTCACCTACAAACAAGCAAGATTTCTGGCTCTCACAGACCTGTAACTTCTTCTTTAAGAGGCTCCTCTGTCCTCCACTCGTTACCTGTATTAATGGCACCTGTTTGAACTTGTTATCAGTATAAAAGACACCTGTCCACAACCTCAAACAGTCACACTCCAAACTCCACTATGGCCAAGACCAAAGAGCTGTCAAAGGACACCAGAAACAAAATTGTAGACCTGCACCAGGCTGGGAAGATTGAATTTGCAATAGGTAAGCAGCTTGGTTTGAAGAAATCAACTGTGGGAGCAATTATTAGGAAATGGAAGACATACAAGACCACTGATAATCTCCCTCGATCTGGGGCTCCACGCAAGATCTCACCCCGTGGGGTCAAAATGATCACAAGAACGGTGAGCAAAAATCCCAGAACCACACGGGGGGACCTAGTGAATGACCTGCAGAGAGCTGGGACCAAAGTAACAAAGCCTACCATCAGTAACACACTACGCTGCCAGGGACTCAAATCCTGCAGTGCCAGGCGTGTCCCCCCTGCTTAAGCCAGTACATGTCCAGGCCCGTCTGAAGTTTGCTAGAGTGCATTTGGATGATCCAGAAGAGGATTGGGAGAATGTCATATGGTCAGATGAAAACAAAATATAACTTTTTGGTAAAAACTCAACTCGTCGTGTTTGGAGGACAAAGAATGCTGAGTTGCATCCAAAGAACACCATACCTACTGTGAAGCATGGGGTGGAAACATCATGCTTTGGGGCTGTTTTTTCTGCAAAGGGACCAGGATGACTGATCCGTGTAAAGGAAAGAATGAATGGGGCCATGTATCGTGAGATTTTGAGTGAAAACCTCCTTCCATCAGCAAGGGCATTGAAGATGAAACATGGCTGGGTCTTTCAGCATGACAATGATCCCAAACACACTGCCGGGCAACGAAGGAGTGGCTTCGTAAGAAGTATTTCAAGGTCCTGGAGTGGCTAGCCAGTCTCCAGATCTCAACCCCATAGAAAATCTTTGGAGGGAGTTGAAAGTCCGTGTTGCCCAGCGACAGTCCCAAAACATCACTGCTCTAGAGGAGATCTGCATGGAGGAATGGGCCAAAATACCAGCAACAGTGTGTGAAAACCTTGTGAAGACTTACAGAAAACGTTTGACCTGTGTCATTGCCAACAAAGGGTATATAACAAAGTATTGAGAAACTTTTGTTATTGACCAAATACTTATTTTCCACCATAATTTGCAAATAAATTCATTAAAGATCCTACAATGTGATTTTCTGGATTTTTTTTCCTCATTTTGTCTGTCATAGTTGACGTGTACCTATGATGAAAATTACAGGCCTCTCTCATCTTTTTAAGTGGGAGGACTTGCACAATTGGTGGCTGACTAAATACTTTTTTCCCCCACTGTATGTATGTACAGTGGGGAAAAAAAGTATTTAGTCAGCCACCAATTGTGCAAGTTCTCCCACTTAAAAAGATGAGAGAGGTCTGTAATTTTCATCATAGGTACACGTCAACTATGACAGACAAAATTAGAAAAAGAAATCCAGAAAATCACATTGTAGGATTTTTTATGAATTTATTTGCAAATTATGGTGGAAAATAAGTATTTGGTCAATAACAAAAGTTTCTCAATACTTTCTATATACCCTTTGTTGGCAATGACACAGGTCAAATGTTTTCTGTAAGTCTTCACAAGGTTTTCACACACTGTTGCTGGTATTTTGGCCCATTCCTCCATGCAGATCTCCTCTAGAGCAGTGATGTTTTGGGGCTGTCGCTGGGCAACACGGACTTTCAACTCCCTCCAAAGATTTTCTATGGGGTCGAGATCTGGAGACTGGCTAGGCCACTCCAGGACCTTGAAATGCTTCTACGAAGCCACTCCTTCGTTGCCCGGGCGGTGTGTTTGGGATCATTGTCATGCTGAAAGACCCAGCCACGTTTCATCTTCAATGCCTTTTGCTGATGGAAGGAGGTTTTCACTCAAAATCTCACGATACATGGCCCCATTCATTCTTTCCTTTACACGGATCAGTCGTCCTGGTCCCTTTGCAGAAAAACAGCCCCAAAGCATGATGTTTCCACCCCCATGCTTCAAAGTAGGTATGGTGTTCTTTGGATGCAACTCAGCATTCTTTGTCCTCCAAACACGATGAGTTGAGTTTTTACCAAAAAGTTATATTTTGTTTTCATCTGACCATATGACATTCTCCCAATCCTCTTCTGGATCATCCAAATGCACTCTGGCAAACTTCAGACGGGCCTGGACATGTACTGGCTTAAGCAGGGGGACACATCTGGCACTGCAGGATTTGAGTCCCTGGCGGCGTAGTGTGTTACTGATAGTAGGCTTTGTTACTTTGGTCCCAGCTCTCTGCAGGTCATTCACTAGGCCCCCCGTGTGGTTCTGGGATTTTTGCTCACCATTCTTGTGATCATTTTGACTCCCACGGGGTGAGATCTTGCGTGGAACCCCAGATCGAGGGAGATTATCAGTGGTCTTGTATGTCTTCCATTTCCTAATAATTGCTCCCACAGTTGATTTCTTCAAACCAAGCTGCTTACCTATTGCAGATTCAGTCTTCCCAGCCTGGTGCAGGTCTACAATTTTGTTTCTGGTGTCCTTTGACAGCTCTTTGGTCTTGGCCATAGTGGAGTTTGGAGTGTGACTGTTTGAGGTTGTGGACAGGTGTATTTTATACTGATAACAAGTTCAAACAGGTGCCATTAATACAGGTAACGAGTGGAGGATAGAGGAGCCTCTTAAAGAAGAAGTTACAGGTCTGTGAGAGCCAGAAATCTTGCTTGTTTGTAGGTGACCAAATACTTATTTTCCACCATAATTTGCTAATAAATTCATTCAAAATCCTACAATGTGATTTTCAGGATTTTTTTTTCTCAATTTGTCTGTCATAGTTGACGTGTACCTATGATGAAAATTACAGGCCTCTCTCATCTTTTTAAGTGGGAGAACTTGCACAATTGGTGGCTGACTAAATACTTTTTTTCCCCACTGTACATACATACATACATACATAACATACATACATACATACATACATGCATGCATGCATGCATGCATGCATGCATGCATACATACATGCATACATACAGTTGAAGTCGGAAGTTTACATACACTTAGGTCATTAAAACTTGTTTTTCAACCACTCCACACATTTCTTGTTAACAAACTATAGTTTTGGTAAGTCGTTTAGGACATCTACTTTGTGCATGACACAAGTAATTTTTCCAACAATTGTTTACAGACAGATTATTTCACTTATAATTCACTTTGACCCACTGGAATTGTGATAGAAGTTTACAAACATGAAGTTAACTGTACCTTTAAAACAGCTTGGAAATTTCCAGAAAATGATGTCATGGCTTTGCTTGACATCATGGGAAAATCAAAAGAAATCAGCCAAGACCAATTGTAGACCTCCACAAGTCTGATTCATCCTTGGGAGCAATTTCCAAACGCCTGAAGGTACCACGTTCATCTGTACAAACAATAGTACGCAAGTATAAACACCATGGGACCACGTAGCTATCATACCGCTCAGGAAGGAGACGCGTTCTGTCTCCTAGAGATTAACGTACTTTGGTGCGAAAAGTGCAAATCAATCCCAGAACAACAGCAAAGGACCTTGTGAAGATGCTGGAGGAAACTGGTACAAAAGTATCTATATCCACAGTAAAACGAGTCCTATATCGACATAACCTGAAAGGCCGCTCAGCAAGGAAAAAGCCACTGCTCCAAAACCACCATAAATATGACAGACTACGGTTTGCAACTGCACATGGGGACAAAGATCGTACTTTTTGGAGAAATGTCCTCTGGTCTGATGAAACAAAAATAGAACTGTTTGGCCATAATGACCATTGTTATGTTTGGAGGAAAAAGGGTGTGGCTTGCAAGCCGAAGAACACCATCCCAACCGTGAAGAACGGGGGTGGCAGCATCATACTGTGGGGGTGCTTTGCTGCAGGAGGGACTGGTGCACTTCACAAAATAGATGGCATCATGAGGAAGGAAAATGATGTGGATATATTGAAGCAACATCTCAAGACATCAGTCAGGAAGTTAAAGGAATGGGCCAAAATTCACCCAACTTATTGTGGGAAGATTGTGGAAGGATACCCGCAACATTTGACCCAAGTTAAACAATTTAAAGGCAATGCTACCAAATACTAATTGATTTTCTGTAAACTTCTGACCCACTGGGAATGTGACGAAAGAAATAAAAGCTGAAATAAATAATTCTCTCTACTATTATTCTGACATTTCTCATTCTTAAAATAAAGTGGTGATCCCCTAACTGGGGAATTTTTACTAGGATTAAATGTCAGGAATTGTGAAAAACTGAGTTTAAATGTATTTGGCTAAGGTGTATGTAAACTTCCGACTTCAACTGTGTATATATACATTTACATTTAGCAGACGCTCTTATCCAGAGCGACTTACAAATTGGTGCATTCACCTTATAACCACTTTACAATTATTATTTTTTTTTTGGGGGGGTAAGGAGTACTTTATTCTATCCCAGGTATTCCTTAAAGATGTGGGGTTTCAAGTGTCTCCGGAAGGTGGTGAGTGACTCCGCTGTCCTGGCATCGTGAGGGAGCTTGTTCCACCATTGGGGTGCCAGAGCAGCGAGCAGTTTTGACTGGGCTGAGTGGGAACTGTGCTTCCGCAGATGTAGGGGGGCCAGCAGGCCAGAGGTGGATTAACGCAATGCCCTCGTTTGGGTGTAGGGACTGATCAGAGCCTGAAGGTACGGAGGTGCCGTTCCCCTCACAGCTCCGTAGGCAAGCACCATGGTCTTGTAGCAGATGCAAGCTTCAACTGGAAGCCAGTGGAGTGTGAGGAGAAGCGGGGTGACGTGAGAGAACTTGGGAAGGTTGAACACCAGACGGGCTGCGGCATTCTGGATGAGTTGTAGGGGTTTAATGGCACAGGCAGGGAGCCCAGCCAACAGCGAGTTGCAGTAATCCAGACGGGAGATGACAAGTGCCTGGATTAGGACCTGTGCCGCTTCCTGTGTAAGGCAGGGTCGTACTCTCCGAATGTTGTAGAGCATGAACCTACAGGATCGGGTCACCGCCTATTTATAGAGAGAGAGAGCGGTAGGGAGAGAGACTGGGAGATACAGTATCTTAGCATGTATCTGACATGCAAAACATTTTGGGACTATATCAACAATGGACTAGTCAAACAAATACCAAAAGATAGTTTTTGGGTGGAATTTTCCTTTAAGATTGAGCCCTATGCCACTTAAAAAGGATTCCTCCCCATAATGTGCACTACCATTCGGTAGCATCAGCTTCCTCTTAGTTTCCCCATCGGCTCCCTAGCCTTTCATGTTAGCAGCAGCACATGGCACAGCAGATAGCGGAGCTGTGATCTGACATTCCTCTGAAGTGGAGGGAGAGAAAGAACGAGGGGGGAAGTAAGGAAACAGGAACAGTCGAGCTCTCCACTTCAAATGCGAGCGGTCGGAAGAGAAATTGAGCCGTAGCTTTAGCGGTTAGTGAGCTTTCTCCGGGCCCTGTTAAGATTATCCAAGGAGGCCAGAGCACTGACCAAACTGCTCTTTCACAGCAACAGTCTGTTGTTTTTCAGTAGTCTGGGTTCATTGTTTCTCCTACTATTACTTAGGCAAGGCAGGGCTCCCTGCCCAATCATTTTGATTTTACATTTTGACTTATGGAATTCTCTGATGACAGGCAGCAGGATAAGCATGGGGAAATATTGCATTCCAGTATTCCGGGCTTGCTTACTCTTGAGTTCCGACCAGCCATTAGTGGCATTAGTGACACTGTGTGTGTATGTGCGTGTGCGTGCGTGAATGCGTGAATCCTTCGATCCCGTGCCTGCCTATTCACTTCCCAAATCCTTGTTGTCTGCTGTTTATTCCCAACCAACACAACTACACAGACTTCCCCAGCTGTCCAAACATTGTCAGGCTAGAAGTGCTGAGTGATCAATACTATCATCTGTTAACTAAAAACTGGTCTCTGATCAGTTTGGATGCCTATACGAAGGGACAGATACAGATAGATCGATACGAATGCTTGGCTCTTGGTTTTAGGCCGGGGCTGTCAGACTCATGTCATTGTTCTGAAGCAGCAGTGTGGAATTGATGTGCTAAGGCCACAGATACAAAGCCTCTCATTTGTTATCATTCTGTCCAAGCCATTAGAGCCAGGGCCATATTCTTTGGGGCATAACGTTTAAAAAAAGATTTGCAACAGACAATAAAAATGAGCGCTGCTTATAGGAGTCCGGGTAGTTCCGTCCTGTTTCAGTCTGTTTTCTTCCATTTGGTGCCTAATAAAAACTGCCCTGTTGATTTCGTGCTGGGTTACTGAGTCCAGTCTTCATTGCGTGTCTATGGAGCACAAAGGCAGGGAGGAAACCACAGACTTGGAGAGGGAAGTGGGAAGTGCCACCATCTATCTATCTCGCCACGAAACCAGCCATCAAGCCTGGCAGTCAGTTACTTGAAGATGTTCATTCGAGCATTTCCTGTGCTACAGCAGACTTGCATAAGGTGGCTCCCACTTAAAAGGAACAACTGTATAAAGGCTTTATAGAGCATGCATAAGCAGTACATACAGTGGGGAGAACAAGTATTTGATACACAGCCGATTTTGCATGTTTTCCTACTTACAAAGCATGTAGAGGTCTGTAATTTGTATCATAGGTACACTTCAACTGTGAGAGACGGAATCTAAAACAAAAATCCAGAAAATCACATTGTATTATTATTTTCGTTCAAATATTTTTTATTGAACACACATAAGAATGGTGTATAGGTATGAAAGACACCTGTACAGTTCTTATCTAAACATAAGAGAACAGATATGAACGCCAAGACCCAGAGTTCTGGGCACAAAACAAATATTACAAAACAAGACATACAGAACAGGGACAGGTAGAAAGAAAAAGGGTAGATGTAACCCCCCCACTTATACCCCCCTTTATCCCCCCCCCTATTCCCCTCCCGACTGCTCGGGTAGCGGGGCCAGCACACGCTGCCCAAAGGTAGATTACAATATGACAATTGAGAGTGCGTTAAAAAGTACAAATTCACAGCGCCGACTGGAAAGGCTGCCAGATTTGATCAAATGTTGGTAATTTATTGTTCAGAATATATCTAATTATTTCTAAGTGTACAGTGTTTGCCAATTCGCTGAGCCATAATTTGGTAGAGGGCGCTTCCCTCCTTTTCCAAAACAACAAGATTAATTTTTTTGCCGAAATGAGACTGTAAGAGATGAGTTGTTTTGGGGAGTTGGTTAATCCGTTTAGGGAATCGGACACTCCCAGGATTATCAGAAGCGGGTCTGGGTCTATTGAAGTCTCCAGAACTTCAGAGAGGACCCCAAAAATTCCACACCAATAACCATACAGGCTAGAGCATAGGGCAAAGCAGTGGAGTAGTGTACCCTGCTCAGCCTGACATTTATCACACATAGGGGATGTATCAGGAAATATCCTATGCAGTTTAGTTTTGGAATAGTGTAATCTGTGTAATACCTTAAATTGTATGAGACGATGTCTGGAGTTAATGGAGCAGGTGTGGATATACTCCAAGCTATCCTCCCAGTCTGCCACCGAAATGTCAGTCCCTAGTTCTTCCTCCCATTTTGCCTTAATGGCATCAGTAGAGGGTGCGCTAACAGATTGAAAAGCATCATATAGACGAGATATCAGTTTGTCTGAGGTGAGGCATATTTTTATGCATCCGTCAAACATGGAAGGTTTAGCATTCCCAAATGTTGGGAGGTGTTTTCTAACATAGTCTCTAATTTATAGGTATCTGAAAAAGTTACTTCTGGGAAGGTTATAAGTTTACCTCAGCGATTCAAAGGAAGCAAAGGTCCCTCCTATATATAAATCCCCTATGGTACTTATCCCCAACTCTCCCCATCGCTCAAAGGTGTTATCAAGGTTAGAGGGGGCAAAGGAGGGATTCCTGGCAACAGGGAGCATGAATGATATTGGTCTAAGCTCAAAGTGGACTTTAATTTGCTTCCAGATTCGGACTGTGCTATGTATAATAGGATTGTTACTGTAAAGTGACATCTCCAGATTGACAGGTGACAAAATCACAGCACCAATAGAGAAGGGGTGACTCTCCTCACGCTCCATACTAAGCCAGCTGGATGGCGGGGGTGCGTCATCCAGCAAAAACGTAACAACGCGGAGGTTAGCGGCCCAATAGTAAAATATACAATTTGGGAGAGACAATCCTCCTTCCATCTTGGATTTACATAGGTGTTTTTTACCTATCCTGTGTGTTTTATAATCCCAGATTAAAGGATTGACAATAGAGTCCAGTTGTTTATGAAAGGATTTAGGTATGAATACTGGGATGTTCTGGTATAGGTAGAGCAGTTGTGGGAGGAAGACCATTTTAATGGCATTAATTCTTCCGAGCAGAGAAATTGGGAGAGTTCTCCAAAATTGTATGTTTGCCTTGAGATTTTGCATCAGAGAGGGGAAATTCCAAGGTAGATACATTTTTCTGAAGATAACTGGAAGATGTTGTAGCCAGGAGGTGTTTTAGATTCCGTCTCTCACAGTTGAAGTGTACCTATTATAAAAATTACAGACCTCTACATGCTTTGTAAGTAGGAAAACCTGCAAAATCGGCAGTGTATCAAATACTTGTTCTCCCCACTGTATATACGCACACACACACACGTGCACCCACACACATACACACATATATACATACACACACATACACACACACACATACATACTCACACACACCTACATACACATACAAACACATGTATACATACACATACAAAAAATATATACATATAAAATAAATATTCTTAAATATATACAGATACATACACACACACACATACATACATCCATACACACACATCTACATACACAAACATTCATACCCCAGAATAATAATCTATACTAATTTAAAATATACACATACATAATACTAAAATGCTAAGAGAAAATAATAATAAAGTACAAATAATAATTATTATATGTATGCACACCTACACAGACACAAGCACCACGGAGGGCTGGTGGGAATCAAATCGTGAGAGCGGGCCAGGCTATGACAAAGGCAGAACAGCACAAAGCATCAAGTTGCTATCCAGGTGTCTGTGTCTGCCCCTTCCCAACCATCACCCCCAGACCCCTGCAAGCAATAAATACATGGTATGGTAATAGGAATAATGTAAGAATTGAAAAATAAATAACAAAACAAAACAAAAATGGGGGAATATAAGTATATCCATCCGAAAGTGTCAATGATCCGACCTGGAAGGCCTCCAAAACAGGCATCGCTCTAAACCCAGTCGGAATGAAAGTGAAATTAACGTTAAATGAGAGCTCTGACCGCCCTCCATTGGTCAGCTCAGCATATTACATGTTCGTAGCCCTTGCTGAGACCGTTTAATACGGTTCCACCCGTTATGGTATAGTATGGGTTCGAGTCCATGAGCAGACCCTAACACACAATGACAAGGCACTCTAACCTGTACGGGGGATTGGCATAAATTCCCGGATAAACTTCTCTGCGTCCAAAACCGAGGATAGCCAAATCTTCTCCCCGGAAGGCGCGGTAATTCTTAGTCTTGCAGGGAAGAGCAAGGCTGGGCGAAGATAGAGTTTGTAGAGTTTGGTCATGACATCTCTGTAGCCAGCACGGTACTTTGCCACATCGGGCGCATAATCCTCATAGACACGTAAGGGGTGCCCTTTATGTAACAGGTTGCCACTCATTCGAGCCTCGCGCAGGATAAGATCCTTGGTCTTGAAACTGTGAAAACAGATGATTACTGGGCGAGGACGCTGGCCCGGTCCAGGCACTGGGACAAGGGCACGATGTGCACGGTCCAGTAGGGGATCCGAAGCCAAAACATCCGGTCCCATTGCATCCTTCAGTAGCTTGGCGAAGAAGTCGGTGGGGCGAGAGCCCGCCTCCACCCCTTCTGCCAGACCCACAACGCGAAGGTTATGACGCCTGGATCTGCCCTCCAGGTCGACCACTTTCACAGAAAGCCTCTGTACACTATCCTGCAATGATGTGCATAGCTTCTCTAACTCGTCGATCCTACCAGCGTTGAATTCAGAAGCTTTCTCAAGGTCCACAATACTCTGGCCCTGCGAAGCGACCGTTCGAATGGTGCTCTCGATTTTAGTGTCCAGTTCAGCAATAGTAGCCTTAAGATCCTCCGCTATAGCAACACGTAGTTCTCCCAAAGCCCGGGTAAGTTCTGTAAGTGTCACGTTGTTAGCTGTGCCTTCCGCCATGTCTGTCTCGTTTTTTGGTGGGGAGTAGGCCTCCGATGTGGATTTATTGTCCTTTGGTCAATAAATCCGCTTATTACTCGGCATTTTCACATAGAAAGTTACAATATTGTATTAGAAAGAAATGTTTGTTGTAACAAGTGCCATAAAGTAAGTTAGGTTAGATTATTTCGCAAAAAAGTTGTAGGAGCCTCTCACACACAGCCGTTCACTCCAACATGCTAGCTCCGCCCTCACATTGTATGATTTTTAAGTAATTAATTTGCATTTTATTGCATGTCATAAGTATTTGATACATCAGAAAAGCAGAACTTAATATTTGGTACAGAAACCTTTGTTTGCAATTACAGAGATCATACGTTCCTGTAGGTCTTGACCAGGTTTGCACACACTGCAGCAGGGATTTTTGCCCACTCCTCCATACAGACCTTCTCCAGATCCTTCAGGTTTCGGGGCTGTCGCTGGGCAATACGGACTTTCAGCTCCCTCCAAAGATGTTCTATTGGGTTCAGGTCTGGAGACTGGCTAGGCCACTCCAGGACCTTGAGATGCTTCTTACGGAGCCACTCCTTAGTTGCCCTGGCTGTGTGTTTCAGGTCGTTGTCATGCTGGAAGAACCAGCCACGACCCATCTTCAATGCTCTTACTGAGGGAAGGAGGTTGTTGGCCAAGATCTCGCAATACATTGCCCCATCCATCCTCCCCTCAATACGGTGCAGTCGTCCTGTCCCCTTTGCAGAAAGAAAGCATCCCCAAAGAATGATGTTTCCACCTCCATGCTTCATGTTGGGATGGTGTTCTTGGGGTTGTACTCATCCTTCTTCTTCCTCCAAACATGGTGAGTGGAGTTTAGACCAAAAAGCTATATTTTTGTCTCATCAGACCACATGACCTTCTCCCATTCCTCCTCTGGATCATCCAGATGGTCATTGGCAAACTTCAGACGGGCCTGGACATGTGCTGGCTTGTGCAGGGGGACCTTGCGTGCGCTGCAAGATTTTAATCCATGACGGCGTAGTGTGTTACTAATGGTTTTCTTTGAGACTGTGGTCCCAGCTCTCTTCAGGTCATTGACCAGGTCCTGCCGTGTAGTTCTGGGCTGATCCCTCACCTTCCTCATGATCATTGATGCCCTACGAGGTGAGATCTTGCATGGAGCCCCAGATCGAGGGTGATTGACCGTCATCTTGAACTTGTAATTGCGCCAACAGTTGTTGCCTTCTCACCAAGCTGCTTGCCTATTGTCCTGTAGCCCATCCCAGCCTTGTGCAGGTCTACAATTTTATCCCTGATGTCCTTACACAGCTCTCTGGTCTTGGCCATTGTGGAGAGGTTGGAGTCTGTTTGATTGAGTGTGTGGACAGGTGTCTTTTATACAGGTAACGAGTTCAAACAGGTGCAGTTAATACAGGTAATGAGTGGAGAACAGGAGGGCTTCTTAAAGAAAAACTAACAGGTCTGTGAGAGCCGGAATTCTTACTGGTTGGTAGGTGATCAAATACTTATGTCGTGCAATAAAATGCAAATTAATTACTTAAAAATCATACAATGTGATTTTCTGGATTTAGATTCCGTCTCTCACAGTTGAAGTGTACCTATGATAAAAATTACAGACCTCTACATGCTTTGTAAGTAGGAAAACCTCCAAAATTGGCAGTGTATCAAATACTTCTTCTCCCCACTGTAGATGTTTCATAAATGACTACATCTGGTGCTTTGCCAAATGTGCCATAAGTCTTGTTCAACCCATTTATTATGGAACGTGGGCCATCTGAAATTGTTAAATAGAAATGCTCATATTTAGCCTATTGTTGTTGTGATTATTGATATAATCATCATGTTATGGATTTTTATTAATTTCGCCCAGCACTATGCCAAAGAAATGTATGTAAAACCTGAACTATCCTGCTATCTTCCTCCCCCAGCCAAACACTATAACTAATGTTATCACTGCAGCTATTGTGCTTGAAATGTGTTTTAGTCCAACCCTATTCAAATACACCAAAGCCTGCTACACTAAAGTTTGACCTAGCTTGTGTCACTTCCTGTTTGACTCACTTCCTGCCCTCGGGGTGGCACGGGCAGGAGTTAGAAGTGAATAGGCCCGACAGAGAGTGGCTGTGGCATCAATTCTCTCTCGGCCACAAAACACACACACGTACACACACCCAGTCTGTGTCTGCGATGACTCCGCTCTTGTTGTTTCATTCACATTTAGCTGGACTTGTCTCGGCAGTGCAGAACACAATGTTTCACTGCCGCAGGAATAGGGTCAATAAGGCTGGCTCAGTAAAAGGGTCAGTTAAAGTCTCAGGGCACTTGGCTGGACACTACAGAGTTGACCTACCTTACCGTAAATACTGTTAGATTTTTCCACAGAATGATTACCATATCAAAATAATCATTACATTAAATACTCACTGATATTGCAATGCAAGTGTGACTGATGTCACTTACGCATCACTTTTATTTGGTTCAACTGGGATCCAATGTTGCAAGTGGAATGTTAAAGATGCGTTATAAAGGATTTGTATAATTTCAGCCAGTAGTTTTGAAAGTAGCACTCACGAGCCAAAGCGGGTGCCTGAAAATTGTGCACAGTTGTGTACAACGTCATTGTTCTTTAGCCTCTGTAGGCCAAAAAAAAAACAAAAAAAAAACTCTGTGCTCACCCCGCAACCTTATTGGACAATACGGTTCTGACCTGATCCTTCCTCCCACTTTAACCTCATTGGACATCATTTCACCTGCCAATCAACATTGTCCATCAAGTTTGGTTGTTGCAGGTACCACCAATTTACCACAACATGCTTTTTCTTCCATTGCACGTCCTTCGTCCTTCAGTAGGCTGCTGTGACTGTGCAATGCTGGAGGAAACATTGCAAAGTTCATGTTTTGGTTTCCCCCTGAAAGCACAGATTCCTCTCATGCACTCAGATAACTCTCTCTTATTATGAAACCAAACAATCCCCTTTCCCTTCTTTGTTCTGACCAATGATTTATATATATACATTAGATGACTGACAGGGGAGCAATGTTTTGAAGCCACCGCGCTTCCATCTTGGCACTCCGACACGATTGTAAAAAATATTTTGGAAGCTATAGAAATGCATTTATTCTGTTTACATTTGTTTTTGCCATGTTTATTCTATTACAGAAATCTTCATGCATACTTTTTAATTATATTATGTGAGCTAAACATAAAAATGCTAATAATTAAAAATATATACACTACCGTTCAAAAGTTTGGGGTCACTTTGAAATGTCCTTGTTTTCGATAGAAAAGCATTTTTTTTTGTCCATTAGAATAACATCAAATTGATCTCAAATACAGTGTAGACATTGTTAATGTTGTAAATGGCTATTGTAGCTGGAAACGGCTGATTTGTAATGGAATATCTACACAGGCGTACGGAGGCCCATTATCAGCAACCATCAGTCCTGTGTTCCAATAGCACGTTGTGTTTGCTAATCCAAGTTTATCATTTTAAAAGGCTAATTGATCATTAGAAAACCCTTTTGCAATTATGTTAGCACAGCTGAAAACTGTTGTTGAAAAACAAATGATAGTCCCACCCTGCCCAAACCAGATGGGATGGTGTATCACTGCAGAATGCTGTCGTAGCCATGCTGGTTAAGTGTGCCTTGAATTCTAAATACATCACAGACAGTGTCACCAGCAAAGCACCCCCACACCATAACACCTCTTCCTCCATGCTTTACGATGGGACATACACATGCGGAGATCATCCGTTCACCCACACCGCGTCTCACAAAGACACGGCGGTTGGAACCAAAAATCTCAAATTTGGATTCCAGACCAAATGACACATTTCCACCGGTATAATGTCCATTGCTCGTGTTTCTTGGCCCAAGCAGGTCTCTTCTTCTTATTGGTTTATTTTAGTAGTGGTTTCTTTGCGGCAATTCGACCATGAAGGCCTGATTCACATAGTCCCCTCTGAACAGTTGATGTTGAGATGTGTCTGTTACTTGAACTCTGTGAAGCATTTATTTAGGCTGCAATTTCTGAGGCTGGTAACTCTAATGAACTTATCCTCTGCAGCAGAGGTAACTCTGGGTCTTCCATTCCTTTGGCAGTCTTCATGAGAGCCAGTTTCACCATAGTGCTTGATGGTTTTTGCGACTGCACTTGATGAAACTTTCAAAGTTCTTGAAATGTTCCGTATTGACTGACCTTCATGTCTTAAAGTAATGATGGACTGTCATTTTTCTTTTGCTTATTTGAGCTGTTCTTGCCATAATATGGACTTGGTCTTTTACCAAATAGGGCTATCTTCTGTATACCCCCCTACCTTGTCACAACACAACTGATTGTCTCAAACGCATTAAGAAGGAAAGAAATTCCACAAATTAACTTTTAAGAAGGCACACCTGTTAATTGAAATGTATTCCAGGTGACTACCTCATGAAGCTGGTTTAGAGAATGCCAAGAGTGTGCAAAGCTGTCATCAAGGCAAAGGGTGGCTATTTGAAGAATCTCAAATATAAAATATATTAGTTTTGTTTAACACTTTTTTGTTTACTACATGATTCCATATGTGTTATTTCATAGTTTTGATGTCTTCACTATTATTCTACAATGTAGAAAATAGTAAAAAATAAAGACAAACCCTGGAATGAGTAGGTGTGTCCAAACTTTTGACTGGTACTGTATATACTCTCTCTCTCTCTCTGCTGTGCCCTACATTATACTCACAGCCTCGGGGGTTGTGTAATCCCGTGGTCGTGCCACACAGTCATGGCACAACATCAACAATCCTCAGCTTGTGACATTTACAGGGGGTGGCCATGACTCTTCAGGCTTTACAGGCTACTGTACTACTCAATTCCTTCCAAAGCAAGTTCAAACATGCTAGTTCTGACACATCTAGAGCAGTGATGGCTTCATCACCTTTATTGTTCAGGTTCGGTTGAATGACAGGTTTGGTTGCACTTTGCTTCACATTACTAATGCAGTAATATGATGCAATTGCTTCTCACTTACAAATGAGTCAACATAGTGAAAATGGGTAATCTCCAGCACTAAATGCATGTACATAAGCCGGTTTAAAACTTTGTAACTGTAACTATGAAATGGCAATTAAAGGTCATATCATGCTAAAATGGTACTTAAAGGGTAATATCACTGCCTGGATAAGAATTGCTATCATATCATTTTAAAATACATGTAATAGTGTATTGCAAACAAACATTTCTAACCAAATGTTTAATCTAAGCCCAGTTCTGTTGTGAATGGGATGGCTATTTGCTTTGACTAACACTGCGGGACTGAGCAGCCTGCCTATTTCTGTTGGAACCAAGCAATCAATAGGAAATGCCTGCGCCGAGCGCCAAGAAAAGGTGGTAACACTATCTTCACTTATTGAGACATACAGGACAATAACTGGGAGGGATATTACAGCTAACAATTGGTTTTACTACTAAACCTACAATGTTACTTGCTGCTGGCCACAAGAAAGTATTGACAATATAGTTTCTATGGGGTATTAATTCAAGGGATATTTGAGCTGTACTTAAAAATGTTAACAGCTAAACCACAGGCATTTACTCCAATAAAAAACAGGTTAACCGCTAAAGCTACTAGCCTAGCTTGGCACATGAGAACAACAGTCATTAACAACAAGAACCAATCAATTCCTTCCATTACAGTAACACTAGCGCTTAGCAATGACAGAGATAAATTGCAGCCTTTGGGTTGTCACTCGGTCAGGCAAAATCACATGAGCCACACAAACCAAGAGAATGTGGTTCTGTGTGGCTCACTTAAGAGCATGTCGTTAGCAACGCCACAGTCGTCGGTTCAAATCCCGCAGGGATCACATATATTAAAATGAATGCACTCAATGTATTGTAAGTCACTGGATAAAAGTGTCTGCTAAATGGCATTTAAAAAAAATCATATTATGAATGGGGGGATGATAATAATTTGCTAGTGATGAATGCTAGTTGCTAAAAAGCATAAATTATCTGCATTTGGGTGTGCAAATGGGGAGGCTGATAGAACTGTTTTTGTTTACTGCTGAACCATAACAAGCCTCGGAGAGATTTAAATACATCTGAGATATTGGAGTCAGAACAATGATGTACAGTGCCTTCAGAAAGTATTCACACCACTTTACTTTTTCCACATCTTGTTGTGTTACAGCCTGATTTCAACCTTTTCACATGTGAGTTCCAAATATCTCTAACGGTCGCCCCAGCGTGAGTTTTTTTATGTGCATGATGTCAGAATGCACTCCCTGTTCCAAAATGTGATTGTTACGAACAGGACAGTTAACCTGTGCTGCCCTCAAACCAAGGCACGCTGCCTGCTAATTATCTATAGGCTATGTCTCAACTTGTCAATTTCCAATTATTTTCTAACAACTTTGATTTTCTAACAACAGTTTGAATTGAGGTGTGTTCCGCCTCATTCATTCACACAAGAAGTATCCCATTTCACTGTTGTGGACAATTTATGTTTGAGGCGTTACTGAGCAGGAAAAACTTCTCTCTTCGAGAGCCCAAGCACTTCCCCAGTGTTACCCCTGATCAAGTATGAAGACAATGCGCATCTGTAGTCAGAACAGATCTTGCACAAACTTTTTCCTCCTGGCACATTTTCTGGGTTTCGCCCGCATTGCCTTCATTGATATTTTCCTTACAAATAATATCTTTGGTGTGCGTTCCTATCAAAGTAAGTTCCTTATTTTCTGTATATCGTGTTGTCGTTTCTGCTGTAGCATACCGTATGTATGTATGTATGGATCATAATGTACAGTGCCCTCCACTAATATTGGCACCATTGGTAAATACAGTTGAAGTCGGAAGTTTACATACACCTTAGCCAAATACATTTGAACTCCGTTTTTCACAATTCCTGACATTTAATCCTAGTACAAATTCCCTGTTTTAGGTCAGTTAGCATCACCACTTTATTTTAAGAACGTGGAATGTCAAAATAATAGCAGAGAGAATGATTTATTTCAGCTTTTATTTCTTTCATCACATTTCCAGTGGGTCAGAGGTTTACATACACTCACTTAGTATTTGGTAGAATTGCCATTAAATTGTTTAACTTGGATGAAACGTTTCAGGTAGCCTTCCACAAGCTTCCCACAATAAGATGGGTGAATTTTGGCCCATTCCTCCTGACAGAGCTGGTGGAACTGAGTCAGGTTTGTAGGCCTCCTTGCTCGCACACACTTTTTCAGTTCTGCCCACAAATGTTCTATAGGATTGAGGTCAGGGATTTGTGATGGCCACTCCAATACCTTGACTTTGTTGTCCTTAAGCCATTTTGCCACAACTTCGGAAGTATGCTTTGGGTCATTATCCATTTGGAAGACCCATTTGCGACCAAGCTTAAACTTCCTGACTGATTTCTTGAGATGTTGCTTCAATATATCCACATAATTTTCCTTCCTCATGATGCCATCTATTTTGTGAAGTGCACCAGTCCCTCCTGCAGCAAAGCACCCCCCACAGCATGATGCTGCCACCCCCATGCTTCTCGGTTGGGATGGTGTTCTTCGGCTTACAAGCATCCCCCTTTTCCTTCAAACATAACGATGGTCATTATGGCCAAACAGTTCTATTTTTGTTTCATCAGACCAGAGGACATTTACCTCCAAAAAGTACGATCTTTGTCCCCATGTGCAGTTGCAAACCGTAGTCTGGCTTTTTTACGGCGGTATTGGAGCAGTGTCTTCTTCCTGTACCAGTTTCCTCCAGCATCTTCACAAGGTCCTTTGCTGTTGTTCTGGGATTGATTTGCACTTTTCGCACCAATGTACGTTCATCTCTAGGAGACAGAAAGCGTCTCCTTCCTGAGCGGTATGACAGCTGCGTGGTCCCATGGTGTTTATACTTGCGTACTATTGGCTGATTTCTTTTGATTTTCCCATGATGTCAAGCATAGAGGCACTGTGTTTGAAGGTAGGCCTTGAAATACATCCACAGGTACACCTCCAATTGACTCAAATGATGTCAATTAGCATATCAGAAGCTTCTAAAGCCATGACATCATTTTCTGGAATTTTCCATGCTGTTTAAAGGCACTTAGTATATGTAAACTTCTGACCCACTGGAATTGTGATACAGTGAATTATAAGTGAAATAATCTGTCTGTAAAGAATTGTTGGAAAAATTACTTGTGTAATGCACAAAGTAGATGTCCTAACCAACTTGCCAAAACTATAGTTTGTTAACAAGACATTTGTGGAGTGGTTGAAAAATTAGTTTTAATGACTCCAACCTAAGTGTATGTAAACTTCCGACTTCAACTGTATGAGCAAAACGGGCTGTGAAAAAAATGTCTGCTGTTTATCCTCTTAGTCTTTCATTCAAAATATTCACAAAAATCTAACATTTAATTGAAGTAAAATGATTGAAAAAAATTAATGTGAAAATAAAAATAATAAATATTTTTCTCAAACATTTGTTCCACAATTATTGGCACCCCTAGAAATTCTTATGAGTACAATCTAACAGAGGTATATTCCCATTCATATTTTACGTTTTTAAGTTCACCTGACTGATTAGGAACACTTAAGTGGTAAGCCATGACTTCCTGTTTCACTGAGCTATAAATATGAGGTGACACACAGGCCAAGTTCCCATAGTCAACCATCATTATGGGAAAGACCAGAGAATACAGTAATGATGTGCGACAAACGGTTGTTGAGCTGTACAAATCAGGAAATGGCTATAAGAAAATAGCTCAACGGTTGAAAATGCCCATTTCCACTATCATGGCAATAATTAAGAAGTTTAAAGCAACTGGAGATGTTAACATTTACATTTTACATTTTCGTCATTTAGCAGACGCTCTTATCCAGAGCGACTTACAAATTGGTGCATTCACCTTATGATAGCCAGTGGGACAACCACTTTACAATATAATATAATTTGTTTTTTTGTTTTTGTTTTTTTGGGGGGGAGGGGGGGTAGAAGGATTACTTTATCCTATCCCAGGTATTCCTTAAAGAGGTGGGGTTTCAAGTGTCTCCGGAAGGTGGTTAGTGACTCCGCTGTCCTGGCGTCATGAGGGAGCTTGTTCCACCATTGGGTTGCCAGAGCAGCGAACAGTTTTGACTGGGCTGAGCGGGAACTGTGCTTCCGCAGAGGTAGGGGAGCCAGCAGGCCAGAGGTGGATGAACATAGTGCCCTCGTTTGGGTGTAGGGTCTGATCAGAGCCTGAAGGTAAGGAGGTGCCGTTCCCCTCACAGCTCCGTAGGCAAGCACCATGGTCTTGTAGCAGATGCGAGCTTCAACTGGAAGCCAGTGGAGTGTGCGGAGGAGCGGGGTGACATGAGAGAACTTGGGAAGGTCGAACACCAGACGAGCTGCGGCGTTCTGGATGAGTTGTAGGGGTTTAATGGCACAGGCAGGGAGCCCAGCCAACAGCGAGTTGCAGTAATCCAGACGGGAGATGACAAGTGCCTGGATTAGGATCTGTGCCGCTTCCTGTGTAAGGCAGGGTCGTACTCTGCGATTGTTGTAGAGCATGAACCTACAGGATCGGGTCACCGCCTTGATGTTAGCGGAGAACAACAGGGTGTTGTCCAGGGTCACGCCAACGCTCTTTGCACTCTGGGAGGAGGACACAACGGAGTTGTCAACCGTGATGGCGAGATCATGGAACGGGCAGTCCTTCCCCGGGAGGAAGAGCAGCTCCGTCTTGCCGAGGTTCAGCTTGAGGTGGTGATCCGTCATCCACACTGATGTCTGCCAGACATGCAGAGATGCGATTCGCCACCTGGTTATCAGAAGGGGGAAAGGAGAAGATTAATTGTGTGTCGTCTACGTAGCAATGATAGGAAAGGCCATGTGAGGATATGACAAAGGCAAGTGACTTGGTGTATAGCGAGAATAGGAGAGGGCCTAGAACTGAGCCCTGGGGGACACCAGTGGTGAGAGCACGTGGTGCGGAGACAGATTCTCACCACGCCACCTGGTAGGAGCGACCTGTCATGTAGGACGCAATCCAAGAGTGAGCCGCGCCGGAGATGCCCAACTCGGAGAGGGTGGAGAGGAGGATCTGATGGTTCACAGTATCAAAGGCAGCAGATAGGTCTAGAAGGACGAGATCAGAGGAGAGAGAGTTAGCTTTAGCAGTGCGGAGAGCCTCCGTGACACAGAGAAGAGCAGTCTCAGTTGAATGACCAGTCTTGAAACCTGACTGGTTTGGATCAAGAAGGTCATTCTGAGAGAGATAGCAAGAGAGTTGGCTAAAGACGGCACGCTCAAGAGTTTTGGAGAGAAAAGAAAGAAGGGATACTGGTCTGTAGTTGTTGACATCGGAGGGATCGAGTGTAGGTTTTTTGAGAAGGGGTGCAACTCTCGCTGTCTTGAAGACGGAAGGGACATAGCTAGTGGTCAAGAATGAGTTGATGAGCGAGGTGAGGTAAGGGAAAAGGTCTCCGGAAATGGTCTGGAGAAGAGAGGAGGGGATAGGGTCAAGCGGGCAGGTTGTTGGGCGGCCGGCCGTCACAAGATTTCATCTGGAGAGAGAGGGGAGAAAGAAGTCAAAGCATAGGGTAGGGCAGTGTGAGCAGGACCAGCGGTGTCATTTGACTTAACAAACGAGGATCGGATGTCGTCAACCTTCTTTTCAAAATGGTTGACGAAGTCATCCACAGAGAGGGAGGAGGGGGGGAGGGGGAGGAGGAGGATTCAGCAGGGAGGAGAAGGTGGCAAAGAGATTCCTAGGGTTAGAGGCAGATGCTTGGAATTTAGAGTGGTAGAAAGTGGCTTTAGCAGCAGAAACAGAGGAAGAAAATGTAGAGAGGAGGGACTGAAAAGATGCCAGGTCCGCAGGGAGTCTAGTTTTCCTCCATTTCCGCTCGGCTGCCTGGAGCCCTGTTCTGTGAGCTCGCAATGAGTCATCAAGGAGGGGAGGACCGAGCCGGACGGGAGGATAGGGGACATAGAGAGTCAAAGGATGCAGAAAGGGAGGAGAGGAGGGTTGAGGAGGCTGAATCAGGAGATTGGAGGGAGAAGGATTGAGCAGAGGGAAGAGATGATAGGATGGAAGAGGAGAGTAGCGGGAGAGAGAGAGCGAAGGTTGTGACGGCGCATTACCATCTGAGTAGGGGCAGAGTGAGTAGTGTTGGAGGAGAGCGAGAGAGAAAAGGATACAAAGTAGTGGTCGGCGACTTGGAGGGGAGTTGCAGTGAGATTAGTAGAAGAACAGCATCTAGTAAAGATGAGGTCAAGCGTATTGCCTGCCTTGTGAGTAGGGGGGGACGGTGAGAGGGTGAGGTCAAAAGAGGAGAGGAGTGGAAAGAAGGAGGCAGAGAGAAATGAGTCAAAGGTAGACGTAGGGAGGTTAAAGTCACCCAGAACTGTGAGGGGTGAGCCATCCTCAGGAAAGGAACTTATCAAGGCGTCAAGCTCATTGATGAACTCTCCAAGGGAACCTGGAGGGCGATAAATGACAAGGATGTTAAGCTTGAATGGGCTAGTGACTGTGACAGCATGGAATTCAAATGAGGAGATAGACAGATGGGTCAGGGGAGAAAGAGAGAATGTCCACTTGAGAGAGATGAGGATTCCTGTGCCACCACCCCGCTGACCAGATGCTCTCGGGGTATGCGAGAACACATGGTCAGACGAGGAGAGAGCAGTAGGAGTAGCAGTGTTTTCTGTGGTAATCCATGTTTCCGTCAGCGCCAAGAAGTCGAGGGACTGGAGAGTAGCATAGGCTGAGATGAACTCTGCCTTGTTGGCCGCAGAACGGCAGTTCCAGAGGCTGCCGGAGACCTGGAACTCCAGGTGTGGGGTGCGTGCAGGGACCACCAGGTTAGAGTGGCAGCAGCCACACGGTGTGAGGCGTTTGTATAGCCTGTGCGGAGAGGAGAGAACAGGGATAGACAGACACATGGTTGACAGGCTACAGAAAATGGCTACAATAATGCAAAGGATATCGGAATGAAATGAACTAAACATCTGGGAAAGCGAGAGAGCGGGGCCTCCCTCACTTACGTTTCACTGAAACACCCAAATATAACTCTCCCAACTTCCACCTCAGAAACTATAATTGTTGTAAACTACAGCGGTTCAATGTTTTCTAGGAATAGTTAGCTAGAATAGTTAGCATACTAGCTAGCCATTGCTCTCTGCCAACGGGAAGAAAAAAAAAAAATATATATATATATATATATAAAACTCCTCCCACGGCACGAACACACAGAGAGAGCCAAGCTAACGTTAACTAGTCACCCATGTCCCAAATTCCCTTGAACGACTCTGGTTACCAGTAAGTAAAAACAAAACACAAATGTAGGTTATAACTTACCCCTAGCAGCTACTGTTAGCTAGCCAAGTGCAAAGCTAGCCACTGAATCGACTCAGCCAGTTCGCGTCTGTTCGCTAGGTCGTTCCAGCTATTGTTTAGTTAGCTATCCAGGTAGCAACAAGCTAGCTACATTTCGAGCACAGTAGCTCGAAGAGGACGTGTGTCTATATTGACCCCAAGCACAGTGACGAGGATGGTTCCAGTGGCCAAGAAATCTCCAAGGATCACAGCTCGAGAATTGCAGACGTTAGTTGGGTCTTGGGGTCAGAAATTCTCCAAAACTACAGTCAGACACCACCTACATAACCAAAAGTTGTTTGGAAGGGTTGTTATAAAAAAGCCTTTGCTGTCATCAAACAATAAACTCAAGCGCCTACAGTTTGCCAAACGTTATTGGGACTTTCAATGGGACCGGGTTCTATGGTCAGATGAGACCAAATAGCGCTTTTTGGAAACAAACACCAGAGGTAGGTTTGGTGTAGACAGAAAGATAGCCATGCAGAAAAGTACCTCATCTCCACTGTGAAGTATGGTGGTGGATCTTTGATGTTGTGGGGCTGTTTTTCTTCCAAAGGCCCTGGACAACTTGTTAGGATACATGGTATCATGGACTCCATCAAGTACCAGCAGATATTAAATCAAAACCTGACTGCCTCTGCTAGGAAGCTTAAACTGGGCCGTGGTTGGATCTTCCAGCAGGACAATGATCCAAAGCACACCTCAAAATCAACACAAAAATGGTTCACTGACCACAGAATCAAGGTTTTGCCATGGCCATCCTAGTCCCCTGACTTAAACCACATAGAAAACCTGTGGGATGAGCTGAAGAAGAGTCCACAAGCGTGGACCTCAGAATCTGAAGGATCTGGAGAGATTCTGTATGGAGGAATGGTCTCAGATCCCTTGCCATGTGTTCTCCAACCTCATTACACATTATAGGAGAAGACTCAGAGCGTGTGTGCCAATAATTGTGGCACACATATATTTGTTATATATACATGTTTTATGATGAGAATACATTTTTTCTTTCAATTATTTTACTTTAATTAAAGGTTAGATTTTTGTGAATATTTTGAATGAAAGACCAAGAGGATGAACAATAAATACATTCTTTTCACAACCCGTTTTGCTCATATTTACCAAGGGTACCAATATTAGTGGAGGGCACTGTATTTACTGTTTTAGTCACATGTTTTCAAGTACTGTTGACAAATCACGCATTCCAATTATTGCATAGATAGTAATAGACACATATGATGTGTGTAAAATACTTTTTTGAAGGTTGTACACATTATGATGAGCTAATGCTAAGCTATTTGCCAGCTATGTGTGGCGCCATGTTTGTTGACATCATACAAAGCATTCTGGTTGTCATGTCTGTCAGACCAAAGATGTTATAAAAAACGAGGTGAAGGGATCGTTCACTCGACTTTAGCGTATAAACTTATTCTGTGTTTGCCCCCCATTTATTGATAAATCCCCCATCATAGTAATATATCCTGCATCATATCCCCCCACGATACCTTTTCCCATTTCTACCCCCCATGGACTTGAAAACCCCCCACAAATGAAATGAACACCCCCCCACACACACACACACACACACACACACACACCTTGTCACAACACAACTGATTGGCTCAAACGCATTAAGAAGGAAGTAAATTCCACAAATGTTAATTGAAATGCATTCCAGGTGACTACCTCATGAAGCTGGTTGAGAGAATGCCAAGAGTGTGCAAAAGTCATCAAGGCAAAGGGTGGCTATTTGAAGAATATAAAATATAAAAATTATTTTGATTTGTTTAACAGTTTTTTGGTTACTTCATGATTCCATATGTGTTATTTCATAGTTCTGGTGTCTTCACTATTATTCTACAATGTAATAATAATAAAAAAAAGTTTAATCCTTGAATGAGTAGGTGTGTCCAAACTTTTGACTGGTAGTGTATGTGTATATATATATATATATATATATATATATATATATATATATATATATATATATATATATATATATATAACGATGACACAGCAAAAAACGAATTAGGAGTGATATCTGTGTGCATCATATAGATTTTGATTACAAACTGCTTTTATATAAAAGCAGTTTGTAATCAAAATGTATATGGTGCACACGGATATCACTCCTAATTCGTTTTTTGCTGTGTCACCGGAAGTAGTCAATCTATTGACAGACTACAGCCAATAGTTTTAGACTGCTTCCCACTTTGAAATATTCAAATGTAACCACTTGAAATCACAGCAAGTGGGAGGGAATCGATGGTAAAGGCTTGGGAAACACTGAGGTAATTGTCACTCACAGGGTGGGTTGATATGACTTTGATTTAATTGATTAAATCATTTTTTTAAAACACTTGTGCAGCCACAGCACAATACAAAGGCAGAACAATAACACAACCTTAGCCGCAGATTTCACCGACATTCAAAAGTAGAATCCGACCAATCCAACGTCCAATCCTCTTCCTGGCGGGAGGCGGGGAGATTAGGAGCCGTGTGTTTTTGTGTCCCTGTTTTGGTGCTGAAAGGGGACGAGCTAGACCAATCATAGTTAATCTTCTTAAAGCCTTGGACAACTCAGTCAGGAAGCAACCTGCTTCTCTCTCTAATGTGTCAAGGCCCTTACAGAGAGATTAGCAACTTCACGGACAATGTATTGGGTCATGATCAAAGGCAGAAAGAATAGAAAGAAATTATAGAATATTTTGGGAGCTACGATTTCAGGTCAAACCTATGAGAGGATTGCAGAAATGTGTCCCCTCTTCTTCAGTACAGTTGTGTGATGATGTGTGTGCTTCATTCTGTCATGATTGCCTATACAAGTGTCTGTGTGTGTGTTTTACTCCATATTCTGACCATGCGTAAGCTTAATACAGTATATTCTAACTCTGTTTTTTACTTCTCCTTTAAACTCCTTTGGGGTGCAGAGAAGAGTCAGCAAACACACTCCGAGCTGCTTTTTCAGCCAATCACAACCCTCCTCCCCACATCCTTCCATTATCATCAGCCAATCACAAGCCTCCTCCCCATGTCCTTCCATTATCGTCAGCCAATCACAACCCCCCTCGCCACTTCCTTCCAGTATCATCAGCCAATCACAAACCTCCTCCTCACGTCCTTCCATTATTTATAGCACCCCCCTCTAGTAATAAGAGATATGGGCACAATGTATGAATGGGCCACAAAGAGACTCCCTGTGTGTGTGTGTGTGCATGCGTGCGCGTTTGTGTTCTAATTCGTATATCTTGCATGGATGTGTGTGTGGGTGACTGCTCTGAATGCCCTTTCTCTTTTCTATAAATCTGTGGTGCGACTCGGGGGAATAAAGTAGTGAGGAGCAATTCTGCCACTGTCCTTCAATGTCACACACGGCTCGGTTAATCCAAGAGCATCGCGGTGCTTTCAAGGGTCAGGGGTGTTTTTCATTAGTGTGTGTGTGTGGTTTGGTGTGTGTAGGTTGGTGTGTGTCTGTGGTGTACGTGTGGTAGTATGTGTTTGCACAAGGTGAGGGATATCACTCATTCACTGAGCCAAGTGCTGGGGGAAAATACTACATTGACAAGAACCACATATAATGCATTGTAAAATTAAATACTATAGGACTCCATTAATGGCTTCATACAAGTCCATATATTCAGAAACACATGACTTTATCCATGTGTATTGGGTTTTATGGTAGTGTCACTGTCTCTATGCAGTCATACTGCACAGAGACATAAGGGCCGAATTCAATCCTGCTGCATTTACATTATCTTTCATTTAGCTGTAATTCCCTTGACATTTTCCAAAGAGGAAGCTAAGATGATGTGTTGTTACTATTCAAATAAGGGGAGAGTACAATATAATAGCATAAGAAATGGTAGATAAGACTACAGTGCAGTAGAATGCAGAACTAAGAGGGTTCAATACAGAACCTTGCGGTACACTTCAGTCGGAAAGGGTTCAATACAGCAGCGTTTCTAAATCCATTATTTCTCTCACTCACATATGCCACACACACACACACACACACACAGACACACACACACACACACACACACACACACACACACACACACACACACACACACACACACACACACACACACACACACTGTAAATAAGTACAGCTTTTAGTTTTCCCATTAACCCACAAACATTTCCCCGGGAACAGAGACTAGCCTTCTTTCTTCCCTGATGCCACAGCTAATCCCCCGTTAACAACCTTCTGCCTTCAATAACTGATGTGGGTTCAGTTTTACCTACCCTAATGTTAACCATTATTAGTAGTTCTGCAAATAACAACTGATGTGGGATCACCTCTCCCAACCCTAATATTAACCATTATGAGTTGTTCTGCCTTAACCTTTTACTGCAGTGGGCTAAATCAGGGTCACATAGTGTTTCTTGGTAGTCTTAAACAAATCTACTTTGAAACAAAAGTAGACTAAAATACAGTAGAATAGAATACACTATATACATATGAGATGAGTAAAGCAAAAATATGTAAACATTATTAGAGTTACTAGTGTTCCGTTATCAATGTGGCCAGTGATTTCAAGTCTATGTATATGGGGCAGCAGCCTCTAAGGTGCAGGGTTACGTAACCGGGTGGAAGCCGCCTAGTAATTAAGAAATAATGAAAGAAATTATAACGTTCCACCCATGATCCAACTAGGTAATTTGACTGCAGGAAAGGGCTACAAACTACTGATGTGGGGTCAGCATTAGACTCAATCTCAGTCCTCCAAGTTTTGTGGCCACACTGTTGAATACGGAGTGCACCTTTTTAAGGACCTATTTTCTAAGTCAGTGTAGTGTAGACATGGGTGGTATACCGTATATACCGTATACCAGGATATTTGGAAATAGCCACGGGATGGTTTTTAAATACCGTCGAAACGACTTCTTTTAAGTTTCTGTTATAAATGTGAATATTTGTAGCTACTTTTAAAGTAAATACCTGCAGTCAACTTGTGCAATATTTTAGAAGAAAAAGATTGCGTTCTTCATTTCACCTGTCACATCATTTTGCATTATTAAGCTTACTGGTAGTACCTAGTCACGTGGTGTTTGTTTACAAGCTCACAGCGATGAGAGACCAGTTTTCTGAATCACTTACTGTTGTGCAACACGCACCAGGTGATCTAGTTACAGTATGGAATTCACAACTAAATGTTTGCCTGATAGACATCTTAGAACTATTAAGTTAACTGTCTAAAATGTGCTAAATGCTCTGCAGTTTGCATTTGGTTTGCTAATTTAGTAGCTAGTTATCTAACTAAGTGGTTAGCTTCTTCCAAAATCAAGCTTCGCTTTCCTGTAACAGCAGGGAATCCCCTCATGGATCAAGTTATATATATATATAAAGTTTTGTGTGTGCAGCCATCTGTGAGTAGCATTTTTTTTATTATGTGTATAACTTAATTAGCTGGGATGTCTGTCCTGAAAATTGTTTAGGTCATAGACTGTATAAAATGTTCGCAATGCGCTCGTTAGCATTTAGTTAGTATTCTCTATGGCATTTTACATGTACTTGTTAGCATTGCTAACCTTCGGATTACAAAGGCTCAGTGGGGTATGAAAATAGCGTCCCTTGTGTTCAGTACCGGTATTACCGAATATGGCACAAGGTCAGTATGAAGGTATGACAATCTGGATACCACCCAAGCCTATTGTAGTGCTCCACCGGCTGCCATGTTAATAGTCCCAAGTGCATTAATCATTCTTTTGACAGATGCAATGTGTTCCCTGTAACTGATTGCTTAACGGTTACGCATAATCTGTCATTTTACCTCAACGCGTTTCCCCTCGTCTCCAGGGAATTGGGGTTTGGGAGCACATGCTCTTTCTGTCATGCTAATGAAACACAATTCATCGGAGGTGCAGTTTACCGTTACACTCCCCCTATTTGTCTTTGGGCACTGTCAGGCAGAGAGGACCTAATGGTGTTATGAGAAAATGGGTTTGGCATGAATAAAATGCTTCTCGATACAGTTCATCATTCCTAACAGGGGGATGTATTGAAGACAAGTAGCACCTGTCACACAGTTGTGTCCATGTTATAGGCTGCAGATTATTGGACGCTTTCCCATAGGAGCATTTGACATAACGGCATTTGCTATATCCAAATTGGGACACACTTTCAAATATATCAAGTTAAAGTTGTTACAGTATAGTTACTAACCCATAAATAATACCAAAGTAATGCAAAAGTGTTGGCCATATTTTTTACGGAAGGTTGGTTTGGGATATGAAGGAAGTAGCAATGGACTATTCCTAGTCTTGTATGGGCTACTACTAAACTCAAAGTGCTTGGAGAAGAGAAACCATAACAAGAGATACTGTATTTGTATTTATTAAGGATCCCCATTAGCTGCTGCCAAGGCACCAGCTACTCTTTCCGGGGTCCAGCAACATCAAGGCAGTTATATACAGTTTAAAATATTACATGACATTACATTTCATAACACTTTTCACAACACATTAAGTCTGTTCCCTGTGTGTATTATCCAACAGGAAATATTTTGTTAGGAGAAAATCAGATCCCCAGAAATATCAGATCATTTTAGCAGATCAGCTTTGAGGCTTTCAACATAAGCATTGCTCTAATGCACTGTGTTAGTTTCATTTTTTTTCTTTTTTCTTTTTTTTTTAGGGGGTAGATCAGCTTTCTGCATCATTTCCAATTCCCCATATATTGTTTTTGTATGTATGTAAATTATGTATATATGTATATGTATGTGTATGTATGTGTGTAAGTATTCAGACCCCTTGACTTTTTCCAAATTTTCTTACGTTACAGCCTTATTCTAAAATAGATTTTACATTTTTTTAAAATCTCATCAATCTACACACAATACCCCACAATCACAAAGCAAAAACAGGTTTTTAGAAATGTTTGCAAATTTATTAAAATAAAAAAACTGAAATAACACATTTACGTAAGTATTCAGACCCTTTACTCAGTACTTTGTTGAAGCATCTTTTGGCAGCGATTACAGCATTGAGTGTTCTTGGGTATGACACTACAAGCTTGGCACACCTGTATGTGGGAAGTTTCTCCCATTAATCTCTGCTGATCCTCTCAAGCTCTGTCAGGTTGGATGGGGAGCGTCGATGCACAGCTATTTTCAGGTCTCTCCAGAGATGTTCGATCGTGTTCAAGCCTGGGCTCTGGCTGGGCCACTCAAGGACATTCCAAGACTTGTCCCAAAGCCAATCCTGCGTTGTCTTGTCTGTGTGCTTAGAGTTGTTGTCCTGTTGGAAGGTGAACCTTCGCCCCAGTCTGAGATCCTGAGCGCTCTGGAGCAGGTTTTCATCAAGGATCTCTCTATACTTTGCTCTGTTCATCTTTCCCTCGAACTTGACTAGTCTCCCTGACCCTGCCCCTGAAAAACATCCCCACAGCATGATGCTGCCACCACCATGCTTCACCGTAGGAATGGTGCCAGGTTTCCTCCAGACGTGATGCTTTGCATTCAGGCCAAAGAGTTCACTCTTGGTTTCCTCAGACCAGAGAATATTGTTTCTCATGCTCTGAGAGTCCTTTAGGCGCCTTTTGGCAAATTCCAAGCAGGCTGTCATGTGCCTTTTTACTGAGTAGTGGCGTCCGTCTGGCCACTCTACCATAAAGGCATGATTGGTGGAGTGCTGCAGAGATGGTTGTCCTTCTGGAAGGTTCTCCCATCTCCACAGAGGAACTCTGGAGCTCTGTCAGAGTGACCATCGGGTTTTTGGTCAACTCCCTGACCAAGGCCCTTCTCCCCTTCTCCGATTGCTCAGTTTGGCCGGGCGGCCAGCTCTAAGAAGAATATTGGTGGTTCCAAACTAAATCCATTTAAGTATGATGAAGGCCACTGTGTCCTTGGGGACTTTCAATGCTGCATAACTTTTTTGGTACCCTTCCGCAGATCTGTGCCTCGACACTATCCTGTCTCGGCACTCTACGGACAATTCCTTGGACCTCATGACTTGGTTTTTGCAATGTCAACTGTGAGACCTTATTTAGACAGGTGTGTGCCTTTCCAAATCATGTCCAATCAATTGAATTTACCAAAGGTGGACTCCAATCAAGTTGTAGAAACAACCTCAAGGATGATCAATGGAAACAGGATGCACCTGAGCTCAATTTCGAGTCTCATAGCAAAGGGTCTGAATACTTATGTAAATAAGGTATTTATGGTGTTTTATTTCCATGTACATTTTTATTTCCAAAATATATATGTGTGTATATATGTGTATATACCGTGAGGGGAAAAAAGTATTTGATCCCCTGCTGATTTTGTATGTTTGCCCACTGACAAAGAAATTCAGTCTATCATTTTAATGGTAGGTTTATTTGAACAGTGAGAGACAGAATAACAACAAAAAAGTCCAGAAAAACGCATGTCAAAAATGATATAAATTGATTTGCATTTTAATGAGGGAAATAAGTATTTGACCCCCTCTCAATCAGAAAGATTTCTGGCTCCCAGGTGTCTTTTTATACAGGTAACGAGCTGAGATTAGGAGCACACTCTTAAAGGGAGTGCTCCTAATCTCAGCTTGTTACCTGTATAAAGACACCTGTCCACAAAAGCAATCAATCAATCAGATTCCAAACTCTCCACCATGGCCAAGACCAAAGAGCTCTCCAATGATGTCAGGGACAAGATTGTAGACCTACACAAGGCTGGAATGGGCTACAAGACCATCGCCAAGCAGCTTGGTGAGAAGGTGACAACAGTTGGTGCGATAATTTGCAAACGGAAGAAACACAAAATAACTGTCAATCTCCCTCGGCCTGGGGCTCCATGCAAGATCTCACCTCGTGGAGTTGCAATGATCAAGGCAGCTGGGACCATAGTCACCAAGAAAACAATTGGTAACACACTACGCCGTGAAGGACTGAAATCCTGCAGCGCCCGCAAGGTCCCTCTGCTAAAGAAAGCACATATACATGCCCGTCTGAAGTTTGCCAATGAACATCTGAATGATTCAGAGGAGAACTGGGTGAAAGTGTTGTGGTCAGATGAGACTAAAATTGAGCTCTTTGGCATCAACTCAACTCGCCGTGTTTGGAGGAGGAGGAATGCTGCCTATGACCCCAAGAACACCATCCCCACCATCAAACATGGAGGTGGAAACATTATGCTTTGGGGGTGTTTTTCTGCTAAGGGGACAGGATAACTTCACCGCATCAAAGGGACGATGGACAAGGCCATGTACTGTCAAATCTTGGGTGAGAACCTCCTTCCCTCAGCCAGGGCATTGAAAATGGGTCGTGGATGGGTATTCCAGCATGACAATGACCCAAAACACACGGCCAAGACAACAAAGGAGTGGCTCAAGAAGAAGCACATTAAGGTCCTGGAGTGGCCTAGCCAGTCTCCAGACCTTAATCCCATAGAAAATCTGTGGAGGGAGCTGAAGGTTCGAGTTGCCAAACGTCAGCCTCGAAACCTTAATGACTTGGAGAAGATCTGCAAAGAGGAGTGGGACAAAATCCCTCCTGAGATGTGTGCAAACCTGGTGGCCAACTACAAGAAATGTCTGACCTCTGTGATTGCCAACAAGGGTTTTGCCACCAAGTACTAAGTCATGATTTGCAGAGGGGTCAAATACTTATTTACCTCATTAAAATGGAAATCAATTTATAAAATTTTTGACATGCGTTTTTCTGGATTTTTTTGTTGTTATTGTGTCTCTCACTGTTCAAATAAACCTACCATTAAAATTATAGACTGATCATTTCTTTGTCAGTGGGCAAACGTACAAAATCAGCAGGGGATCAAATAGTTTTATATGTGTGTGTATATATGTGTGTGTATATATGTGTGTGTGTAAATATATGTGTGTATATATATGTGTTAGTTCATAGTTTTGATGTCTTCACCATTATTCTACAATGTAGAAAATTGTAAAAAATTAAGAAAAACCCTTGAATGAGTAGGTGTTCTAAAACTTTTGACAGGTAGTGTGTATATATATTTTTTAACAATAATGTTTTTTAGCAATTATTGTATTTTAGTTTAATCATAATATTTGTTGTATAATTTTTTCTGTCTTTTCTGGTGGATTAAACTGAAATTGCAACCAACTTTCTATCGCTTTTTTTAAAATTAGCAATATTTTGGAGATGCTTTCATTTTCAAATAACTGAAAGTGAGAGGTTGTAATCTGAATAAAGAGAAAAAGTACATTCTTGAACATGGGGTGAGACATTCTTACTAATCTGCTAGAGAACCAGTTCGGATTTAAGTATAACTGTTGTATGACTGAAGCCTTTAGTGAGAGGGCTAATGCTTTAATATTAATTATTTCTGCCCTCTGAATTCATATTCATTATATAAATAAGCCTGTTTAATTTTGTCTGGCTTGCCGTTCCAAATAAAATGGAATATTCTTTGCTCATATCAGATATTACTAAAGAGTTAATCAGGGTGATTTCTCCACAAATGGACAGGTATTTTCCTTTCCATGGTAGCAAGATCTTATCTATATTTGCTAACTTTATATTAAAATGTATTGTAGTGAGATCATTTCTTTCTTTCGGGATATGAATATAGAGTATGTCTACATCACCGTCAGACCATTTTAATGGTAAACTACACAGTAATGTAAAAGTTGTATTTTTTTGTGATCCAATACGTAATATAGTACACTTATCATAATTTGGTTGTAATCCAGAGGTTAGGAAAAATATCTAGATCCTTAATGAGGCTGTGGAGGGATTCAAATTGTGGATTTAAAAGAAAACATGAATCATCAGCATACAATGACACCTTTGTTTTTAAGCCCTGCATTTCTAGCCCTTTGATTTTATTGTTGGATCTGATTTTAATAGCTAACATTTCGATAGCCATAATAAATAGATATGCCAATAGTGGACAACCTTGTTTTACTCCTCTTGAGAGATTAATACTTTCTGAGAAGTAGCCATTATTTACTATTTTACACCTAGAGTTACTATACATAAATTTAACCCATTGTATAAGAGATTCTCCTAAATTGAATTACTCCAAGCATTTATATATAAATTCCAGTCGTACTTGATCAAAAGCCTTTTCAAAGTCAGCTATGAATACCAGGCCTGGTTTCTCATGTATCGTCCATGTAAAAAATCTGTCTGATTAGGATGAATAATATCCGACAATACCTTTTTAAATCTATGTGCTTTGCATTTTGCTAGAATTTTTTCATCACAACACTGAAGTGTAATGAGCCTCCAGTTTTTGTATGGACTGGATCTTTATAGTTACCACTTGGGTCATGTTTCAATAATAATGAAATCAGACCTTCTGATAATCTACCATTTTTATAGGAGTTGTTAAAACATGCTAATAACGGTCCTTCGAGTACATCAAAAAAGGTTTGGTGTACCTCAGCTGGTATGCCATCCAGCCCTGGAGTTTTCCCGGACTTAAAGGCTTTAATTGCATCAAGAAGTTCCTCCTCTGTAATTTGGCCTTCACATGAGTCTTTCTGTACAGCTGTTAATTTCACATTATTAATAAAAAAGAAATCCAAACAATTAACTTCGGTCAGTGGAGATGGGGGAGACTGAAATGAAAACATATGCTTAAAGTATTTTGCTTACTCTTTCAAAATATAGTTTCAGTAAATAATTTTTGGTAGCATTTCTATGTTGAAGATTAATAAATAATTTGATGCATTTCTACCCATATTCCATCCAAGTTCGCTTTATTTTTGAGTGAGTATTTCCTGTAAATATACTGTATCTATTTTCCATGGTCTCTGTGTTGGAATGTCCAGACCTTTCAATCTCCCTCCCCCTAACTCTCTCTCTCTCTTTTCATCTCTCTCTGTCCACCACCCCCCCCGCTCTCTCTGCCTCTCTGCCTCTGTCCTTCCGATGAATGGCCGGTACAGAATGCGTTCAATCAGGTGGTCTGGCTTTTTGCTGAGTTAGCGCAAAGTTTTCTCCATGACTGCTTCCGAACATTCCAGCCCCTTTGTGTCCAAGTGTGTTTGTGTGCATCTCTTTATGTTTGTGTGTGTATATTTGTGTTTGTATGGTCTGTGTGGGAGCATGTGCATGCATGTGCTTGTCTCTTGTAGTGTGTGTGCTGTCAGTGCTGGATGTTGAACTGGCCTGTTTGTGTTTGCCTGTCAACTACACTCCAGAGTCTCTGTCTCAAAGACAGAGACCGTGACCCCAACTTCCCCTCGGAAGTGTGTGGTTGTGTGTACGTGTGTGTGCTTGCGTGTGTGTGTGTGTGGGGGATAGCTGTGTGAGGGTCCGAGGATGTGTGTTTGTTTGTGTAAGTCTGTTGAAAGTGCTTGCATTTCCATTGTATTTTTTTTGTGCGTGTTTCTGAGTAAGTGTCCGTACGCATGGGGAATTGGAAAGTTATTATTTTTTTACTCCGCTGACCAAGGTTGCCACCCCATCACAGAGAGTGAGAGAGTGTGAAAAGGGGAGAGAAAACACATTAATTCAACCACAGCTCTACTTTCTCCTCCAAATGCACTAGAATGGAAGAATAGGAGCTGTCTCAAGCTTCCTGTATGACTCATACTCTGGCAATGCAGTACTTCGATAGAGGTTACATCCCAAATGGCACCCTACTCCCTATTTAGTGCACTACTTTTGACCAGGGCCCATAGTGCACTTTAGGGAATAGGGTGCCATTTGGGACGTAGTTACAGTCTGATTGGAAACTAAGAGCTCAGGGCCACCGTCAGCTCACAGCAGCACTCCTATTCAGATCTGAACCGACAATACAATATCTGTTTTGTTTCCTACTTTTTTTGTCATGTTTTCATGTTCTGCCAACGTACATTGGTTTCGTGGTCTACTGACGAAGACCCATTGCAGTTTTGAAATGTTGTAATAATTAAAAAGATATCTCTTCGGAGCATGCAGTTAGTTTGCAAAAAAAAATTATTTGCTACCTTGTTTTCATACATTGCGGTTCAATGGTTCACTGCCTGCAGTTTTTTGTGTCATGTTAATGTTGCTAGACTCGCAAACAGTGTCTTTTATATTTCCTTATGGATAGGGCTTTTTAACCAATAATCAACAATCTGGTAAGAGTGCCTAAGTCTATTGGATGAGTAATGTTCACACAATTTAAGTCCTCCAGGTTTTGCCAGTACCCACTTTTAATAAAGCCTTATAAACATTTATTAGCAATATAAACATTCATACATATAGGCATTTCTTATCATTTGTAAATTCAAAATATGGATTCATAACCATTTATTAACAAACAGTATTATATTGTAATAAGCCTATGTAAGCCTACGATCCAATAGCATATCCTCTCCTTGAGCTGTTAGATTAATGACGGAGAACTAATTAGGTCTCAATACAGGGTTCGATACTGCGACCAAAACAGTCGCATTTGCGACCGTTTGACTTGGCAATGCGACACACATTTTTAACTGGTCGCAAGGGTGCCAGGGCAAAAAATTTACCTGGCCATGTTAGTTTTCAGTTCACCATTTTTTATTATCATGATTTATTCAAATAGTAATATGCAATTGATCAAATACCCTGGTTTTAATGTCTATGCAAGGACCACATAGATTGTTGAGTTGTGACTGTCAGTGAAAAGGAGAGAGGCCCAGTCAGGCACATGGAACAGCGGGGACTGTAAAGCAACACAAACATAGACATACAGTGGGGGGAAAAAGTATTTAGTCAGCCACCAATTGTGCAAGTTCTCCCACTTAAAAAGATGAGAGAGGCCTGTAATTTTCATCATAGGTACACGTCAACTATGACCGACAAAATGAGATTTTTTTTTCCAGATAATCACATTTGTAGGATTTTGAATGAATTTATTTGCAAATTATGGTGGGAAATAAGTATTTGGTCACCTACAAACAAGCAAGACCTGTAACTTCTTCTTTAAGAGGCTCCTCTGTCCTCCACTCATTACCTGTATTAATGGCACCTGTTTGAACTTGTTATCAGTATAAAAGACACCTGTCCACAACCTCAAACAGTCACACTCCAAACTCCACTATGGCCAATACCAAAGAGCTGTCAAAGGACACCAGAAACAAAATTGTAGACCTGCACCAGGCTGGGAAGACTGAATCTGCAATAGGTAAGCAGCTTGGTTTGACGAAATCAACTGTGGGAGCAATTATTAGGAAATGGAAGACATACAAGACCACTGATAATATCCCTCGATCTGGGGCTCCACGCAAGATCTCACCCCGTGGGGTCAAAATTATCACAAGAACGGTGAGCAAAAATCCCAGAACCACACGGGGGGACCTAGTGAATGACCTGCAGAGAGCTGGGACCAAAGTAACAAAGCCTACCATCAGTAACACACTACGCCGCCAGGGACTCAAATCCTGCAGTGCCAGACGTGTCCCCCTGCTTAAGCCAGTACATGTCCAGGCCCGTCTGAAGTTTGCTAGAGTGCATTTGGATGATCCAGAAGAGGATTGGGGGAATGTCATATGGTCAAATGAAACCAAAATATAACTTTTTGGTAAAAACTCAACTCGTCGTGTTTGGAGGACAAAGAATGCTGAGTTGCATCCAAAGAACACCATACCTACTGTGAAGCATGGGGGTGGAAACATCATGCTTTGGGGCTGTTTTTCTGCAAAGGGACCAGGACAAGTGGGAGGCAGCAGCTATTCTTCTAAGGCAGTTATACATTTTAAAAACATTACAATACATTCATAACAGATTTCGCAACATATTAGGTGTGCGCCCTCAGGCCTCTATTATTACATATCGATAACACAAAATCCATGTGTACATATGTGTATAGTGCGTATGTTATTGTGTGTTTGTATGCATACAGTGGGGAAAAAAAGTATTTAGTCAGCCACCAATTGTGCAAGTTCTCCCACTTAAAAAGATGAGAGAGGCCTGTAATTTTCATCATAGGTACACATCAACTATGACAGACAAAATGAGGAAAAAAAATCCAGAAAATCACATTGTAGGATTTTTAATGAATTTATTTGCAAATTATGGTGGAAAATAAGTATTTGGTCAATAACAAAGTTTCTCAATACTTTGTTATATACCCTTTGTTGGCAATGACACAGGTCAAACGTTTTCTGTAAGTCTTCACAAGGTTTTCACACACTGTTGCTGGTATTTTGGCCCATTCCTCCATGCAGATCTCCTCTAGAGCAGTGATGTTTTGGGGCTGTCGCTGGGCAACACGGACTTTCAACTCCCTCCAAAGATTTTCTATGGGGTTGAGATCTGGAGACTGGCTAGGCCACTCCAGGACCTTGAAATGCTTCTTGCGAAGCCACTCCTTCGTTGCCCGGGCGGTGTGTTTGGGATCATTGTCATGCTGAAAGACCCAGCCACGTTTCATCTTCAATGCCCTTGCTGATGGAAGGAGGTTTTCACTCAAAATCTCACGATACATGGCCCCATTCATTCTTTCCTTTACACGGATCAGTCGTCCTGGTCCCTTTGCAGAAAAACAGCCCCAAAGCATGATGTTTCCACCCCCATGCTTCACAGTAGGTATGGTGTTCTTTGGATGCAACTCAGTATTCTTTGTCCTTGCGTGGAGCCCCAGATCGAGGGAGATTATCAGTGGTCTTGTACAGTGGCGGCTCCTGAAAAAATTCTCAGGAGGGGCAATTTTTCTGATGATTTAGGTGACCTACACACATTTTAAAAAAGATATGTCCAGCAACAACATGAAGACAGGGGCAGCATATAAGTCAATACCAGAAGCATTTATTGACTGATCTGGGGAGATGGATTCCAGTTTCTGTGACAGATTATAAATAATCTCTGATGCCTTTGTTATATTAGCTTTTGGTTGAATGTACTGTCGTAGTAAATATATAATGTTATAGCTTGGTCTGACTAAAATCTTGTGCATGACCCATTTTGTGTTGGGCGTTTGTTTTCAATCAATGCTGTTCCTATCCTATAACAATGGACAAAAGAGTCCTATCTTGTCAGCCTTGTCAGCAGGTGGCCAAGGACAACACCCACGCCATAGGTCTCTCAGTTCTTCCAACTCACGAGTTCTTGCTCTGAGGACACACACACACACACACACACACATCATCACTGATAACACACACACACACACATCATCACTGTTAAACACACACACACACACACATCATCACTGTTAAACACACACACACACACACACAAAAATCCCCTCTCTTTAGGCTGAACATTTGAAGACAGAGAACCCGACTCAGAGCCAATGCAACAGTGGAGGGGACCTCGCCCAACTCATCAGGACCAATCAGAAGATCAGAACTACTAGATTCAACCTACATCATTTATTGTATAAAATGTCAGCACACAATGTTTTCGGGGCTCTCTTCAGATAGCTCCCTAAGAGTTTGACGAACGAGTCCGTGCACGCGATTCCAGATATCTTTACCTCTGAATAAACTGCCTTTATTATACCATATCCACCCTGTCCAAAGTCTCTACTTGGTCTCAGTTCTCCAGTAAACTTGTGATTATCAACAGTACACAACGGTAACAAACAATTGGGGGAACTCACGGGGCAGATAGTAAGGTCGCAGTGACACAGAAAGCAGTTCAATGTCGGGGCTCGGGGTACAGAGTCGCTCTCTTACCAGGATCGATTTTCCCTGTGACTGTCAGATCGAGGTCCGCTCCGACCAGGGTGAAGCCGGCCGGCTCCACTTCTCTGTCCGGGACTCTGTCATCCAGCCAAGTCTCCCAGCTGTATTGGATTCCGCTGCCAGCAACGTTTTCATTATTTAGTCCGTTCGTAGCGGGTATGTACCACGATCAACAAGATCAGTCCAAAACCCACCACTGGAAATCCATGGTTGGCAGAATGTTTGTAAACTAAGTGTACAAATTAAAAACATAAAATAACGCCACTAAGTGTACAAATTAAAAACATAAAATAACGCCACACTGCAGGTCGCAACAGAGACGCTGCTAGCCGCTATTTGCTTAGTTACGTTCATGGTTACGTCACGTATGACGAAAGCGCCGTAAGTGCAAGCCCACAGACACCCATAGAGAATGTATTGAAAGCTTTGAAATTTGAAAAAAATAGATTTTACATGACAGGCTATGAGAGACTTCTGGGCGATTTTCAACCTGACTGAAATCGCCCAAAAACGGGCGGGGCCATTTGAAGCACGACTTTAGCCTGATTTGACATTTAGTGGCAGTCAGATCAGATTACAACACTGATAACTACTGTTGCCGTGATATAATTGATTAGAAAAAAAATCCCTTCCTTTTCCCGTTTGGCAGTGCGTCGCCCATATCGCCCTATTGAACAGGCCGTCCCTGGTCTTGTATGTCTTCCATTTCCTAATAATTGCTCCCACAGTTGATTTCTTCAAACCAAGCTGCTTACCTATTGCAGATTCAGTCTTACCAGCCTGGTGCAGGTCTACAATTTTGTTTCTGGTGTCCTTTGACAGCTCTTTGGTCTTGGCCATAGTGGAGTTTGGAGTGTGACTGTTTGAGGTTGTGGACAGGTGTCTTTTATACTGATAACAAGTTCAAACAGGTGCCATTAATACAGGTAACGAGTTGAGGACAGAGGAGCCTCTTAAAGAAGAAGTTACAGGTCTGTGAGAGCCAGAAATCTTGCTTGTTTGTAGGTGACCAAATACTTATTTCCCACAATAATTAGCAAATAAATTCATTAAAAATCCTACAATGTGATTTTCTGGATTTTTTTTCTCAATTTGTCTGTCATAGTTGACGTGTACCTATGATGAAAATTACAGGCCTCTCTCATCTTTTTAAGTGGGAGAACTTGCACAATTGGTGGCTGACTAAATACTTTTTTCCCCCACTGTATACATGCTATCATTTATCATATATGACGATGTTTGTGTATCATTGTGCATGTTTGAAATGATCTAAATGAATGAAATGAAACTAAATCCCTTCCGTCTCCCCTGTTGACCGCAGATTGTGCAGCCTGACCCTCAAGAAGCTGATTGTACTGAAAGAACTGGACCGAGAGCTTAGCTCCGTGGTGATAGCTGTCAAAATACAGGTGAGTCCAGGTTAAGAAGATTATGACGATTTAAGTAATGTCCTTTGGATTGTATTAGTATCAAATGGAGTGTCCATAAAAACACAGGTACTTTGATTGCTGTTGACCATTGAAGTTTTGTGTTATGGGATGGTTTGGGAACAACTGTTTGCGTCAATTGGCTCATACTATTTTCTGAAATAAACAACACAAAATCAAAGGGCTATATCAAGGTCAATACTACTAGTCAATTTACTCAGATATGGCAATAACTAACAAAAGCTAATGGCCAACGAAAGCTCATGGTCAACATCGGAAATATTTTTTACTTCTCTGTGGTCCTCCTTACAAGCTATTTCTATGCATATCTTTTGTACATCCTTTATTTCATGCACCTTGGCAGAACTGCGACGTAGCTACATACTTTTTCCTTTCACACCTGACAACCTCCCCAGAATCTCACCTTCCACTAAGCTCAATAGTCTCAGAGGACTGCCCAAGCGGTTACCAAGGTGACAGCTTGTTCGATAGGAACAGAGAGAAAGGAAAAAGATTACAGTTATGTGGGAAGGGGAGTCATTACCGACCGTTACTTTAGGCACTCTGCATTCCAAAGTGGTCGCTTTGGTCGCGGTATGGCCCAGTGCTCGCGTATTGCTCAGGGTTCTGTGCAGTCAGAGAGAAAGAGCATTGTGTGGTTGAACTGTGTTCTTTCTATTCTCTCTAATTACTGGTGGTAAATTCACTGGTCATTTGCACTTCAAGAGTATTAAGCGGTAGATTATCAGAAATCTTTGTAATAATTCTATATACTGTACATGGCATGCTTACCTTTCAGATGCACACAGAGATATCTGACATTTACATTGGTAAATATATTTCACTTTAATCTAAGAGGTCCCCAACAAGTCCGAACCTTTTGACATGTTCACTGGTGTTGTACAAGGACAACGAACCTCAAGAGATTGAAAACATGTCAGCATGACAATTACAGTTCATCAGGTGGTAGAAAACCTGACCTGAAAACCCTAGGTGGCTGTTCCCTAAAAGACCCTGAAGTGTCAGTCAATATTGCCCACCGCTGCTCTGTCCTCAAGTAACTAGGTACTTCAGCACTTTTCTGAGAACATCATTCCGGTCTATTCATTTCCTCCTGTGTTGATTGTGATGACTAGCTAGCTCCTGTCTCAGCAGCCTGCCTGCTACGAGTAACTTGGTACTTCAGCACATTTCTGAGAACACCAATTATTCAGGTCTATTAATTTCCTCCTGTGCTTATGGTGATGGCTAGCTAGCGCCTGTCTCAGCAGCCAGCTTGCTACTTGTCAGAAAAGGCACTTAAATGGCCACATCTGATCCTCTGATGACGGCATGTTGAGCGGCAACACAAAATAACCAAAAGTTGCAGTGTAGGTAGGAGTTAAGACTGGTCTCGACTGCTCTCTATTCCCCATTGACAGGAGGAAAACGTTTATTATTGGTCACTCTCTGAATCTCTAGCTACAGAACTCAGAAGATTGTGTTGGTTTTGTTCCGTATGTTAAAAGCCGCTAATGCATACTTGTGTTTGGTCCTTTCCGTTTTTTTGAATGCGTTCAGAAATGAGTTAATTGTATTGTCATTGGGCTAACCAATAGCTTTGGTTGCAGACTTGTCTGAAGTCGACACCTACCTACGCACTTAGTTGTCTGTCAGTGCCTGATGGGGCTACTCTTGGAAGCCACGTGTCTTTTCTTCCTGCTCTGGTATCAATTAGCATTAGTGTCTTGAAGTAGCTAGCACCCTTTTGAGTTTGCTGAATCACCATGAGAGGAATGCACATCCGAACCCAGATTTTTCCATGTGTTTTGTTTTCCTCACAAACTTTCTTCCTCCCTTTCGTCTCTAAAGACTGAATGTATTGTGAAGTTTCATCACTTTGATAACTGTCTGCTGGTCCATTTTAGTACAGCTGTGTGCAACAGCTCAATAGGAGTTTGATGCTGACTGCTGCTTTCCCCTGTTGTCTTGTTAGCAATTAACCTGTTGCGTTTCCAGTCAGTTGATTTGGATGTCAAGCTAGACTATCCTCCCACAAGAAAACCAAACAGTCAGCATGGAGACTAAGAGTTAGTGAAGCGCTAACTGACCATGATAGAAAGAAAATAAAACAATCTCGATATCTTTGTTGTTGAGTTTTTCCCCCTATTTTTTTCTGCATGTCACTGGCCTTTTCCCTGAGTTCCCTGTTGTCTTAAATGCACCGTCAGTGATGGCTACGCGTATGAACTAGAAAGGATCGTCTGTAGCCCCACCCAGTGAACTTTCACTACAGCAGAGTGCCGGAGTGTTGTTGTTTTGGGCTAACATTAGCTAAGTAGCTAGCATTTGGAACAACGTATTTGGAGTAAACTTGAGTTAACCGTAGGCCTAAGCATGTATCAATTGAAGAGTCAGCTGAAGTTTGAGAGGAATGGGAGATGCAGGAGAGGAATGAGGCAGAGAGCTCGTAATGAGGGCGACTGGCTAGCTACTACTCTGAACCGTGTGTGGTGAGCTTTCTGGTGCCCAGAGCTGCTGAGGAATCATCCAAGTGGATGCCATACATTGTGAAGGAGAAGTCCAGTGGCTACACGACTCAGGGAACTAGCCCTATACAAGATCATCACCAGACTCCGTCTTCATCAATCATATCCCTGACCTTCCTCTGATCAAGCCATGAACTGTACATCTCCATCTTTGAGGATGCATGCACTCAAAGCCTTGGCCTCTATTAGTTGATCTAGCCAACTATAGGTAGGCTACTAATGATGATAATTATGTATTTTTTGCTTTTGGTGCGCTTTGAGATAATTATGAAAAGCACTATAAAATTAAAAAAATCTATAAAATAGTATTATACTAAATATGGAGTGTGCAAAGCTGTCATTAAGGCAAAGGGTGGCTATTTGAAGAATCTCAAATATAACATATATTTTTTTGGTTACTACATGATTCCATATGTGTTATTTCATAGTTTTGATGTCTTCCCTGTTATTTTACAATGTAGAAAATAGTTTAAAAAAATAAAGAAAACCCTTGAATGAGTAGGTGTTCTAAAACTTTTGACCGGTAGTGTACATATACCACAGCAGGCCGCTAAGGGGAGAACAGCTCATAATAATGGCCGGAACGGAGCAAATGGAATGGCATCAAACACCTGGAAACCATGTGTTTGATGTATTTGTTAGCATTCCACCTATTCCGCGCCAGTCATTGCCACGAGGCCATACTATAAAACGTTCTATTTTCGCATACTGAGAATGCGTCATGCGCGATTGCGTTGTTTCCCGCTATTCGTTGATTTCGGTAGCGCATCCCCATATCTAATTGATCAGCTGTTGTCAAAGCCGAAATGAGTATGACATCCAGGCATTTAAAGTATACTTGATTTTCAAAATGTCACATACTATAGAACAATATTGTTTTCGCATACTCAAACAGCCTGCTATTTAGGACGCAAATATGGGTATTCGGACACTGCCACTGATACACGATGAAAGCAAGCTTGTATTGGGAGTGGGGTGAGATGATAGAGCATGCTGGGAAAGACTCAGCGAAATGACGTTGCCACAAGCAGCACCGGAGATATTGAGATGAGCGAGATGCTCTCACACAGTCACACATAGTATATGTGCACGTGTTCGCATCACGCTGTTCACAACGTGGTAGCGAGGGCACCAAAGAAGTTGAGCCTCGTGCTTCAGCGCTCTTAGTTGTTGCGGAAATTGATCCATTATGCTTTTTACTTTCTGCATCTACATCATATCGCTGAGTCTAAATTTAATTTGGCTGGATCAGTAGGTTACTGAGGTAACATGCAACTCCAAGACCCTGTCCAGAAACAACCCTAAGCTTTAGCCCCTACCATCTAGGCATCGTTGGCAAACCCTCCTTCTTTGACACAGGTATGTGTGAGTTTTAGAATTGAGTTTCTGTACACGTTTCTCAGGGAAAGGAGCATTGCAAAGTCAAGTGTTACCACCAAATGTCTTTGTTTCAGTCACCATTACATCCCTAACTCTCACTGTGCCTCTCTTTAAATCTTCCGCCACAGGGCTCCAAGCGCATCTTGAGGTCCAATGAGTATGTCCTTCCCCCAGACGGACTGATGGAGACTGACCTTGAGCTAACCTTCTCACTCCAGGTATGGCCAGGTTAACACGGCTTTCAAAACTATTATATCAAAGTATCAAAGAGTGATCCGTTACGTGACTGAAGTACATATTTCGGTAGCCAACAGTGCTTTTTGCTAAATTAATGGTAGTGCCTATGTAAACAAATCATACCCCCTTTTTAGTTATAGTGTATTTCCCACACCTCAGGTTGGCGTTCAAAGCCCATCTGAGGTGGTGGATCTGAAGGCATCAAAGAAATGACAGACTGAGGAAAAACATTGTTATAGCTACAGACATGATGTAAGGTGTGATGTAACCTCCTTTAACACCTAATGTGTGTTACGCCCTTTTCTGTCCCCCCCTAGTATCCCCACTTCCTCAAAAGGGACGCCAACCGATTGCAGATCATGCTGCAGAGGAGGAAGCGATATAAAAACCGCACCATCCTGGGGTACAAGACCTTGGCTGTGGGCGTCATCAATATGGCAGAGGTAAAGACAACAGCTTAATATTTGTGACCGATATTTTTATGACAACAGCATATGAAGTCAAACACATGTTGCTTGTCATGGGGTTATAAATCCGTAACTATGGAAAACAGGGCCCATGGTGCGAATTATGGGGGAGCCAGGCGGGGCTCAGCTTCCCTGAATGAGATGTTAGCTCCCCTAAATGCAGCAAAAGTCCAACTTTGGGGGGTCTCTAAATAATGCTAATTTAACCATTCTCCAATTCGTTTAAAATGCAGTGGTAAATATGAAAATAAAATCTTCCAATGAAACGAACACCTCTTTGTCATGGTTTGAACCATTTATTTCTATGGCGTCGCTGTCCATCCAGTAGTGCTGAATTTTGGCTTCAGATGAGCTCCTTTACGCATAGATTTTCCTTTGTACTTCCTCATTTTTCGCCATTTGTTTGCCATGCGTCCTTGATAAAAATTAGCCTTTATTCCAATGCATTTCAGGGTGTCCTGACTTTTCAGGCTACAAAAAAGCTCAGTTTGTCAGCAAGACGCATCAATTAATGTAGGCCTAATCAATGGCAATCGCTGAATGTCATTAGGCACACTTTTTGGTGTTTTGTAACAGATTTCTATTTCCGTTCATAAAATAGCGCGAGTATGCAGTTTGGATGCTGGAATTATTTTGGAGTGGACGAACATGCCTACTTTTTGAAGTGATTTGTTTGACAATCAGATGAAAATATCATGACTGGTTGTGTTCATGCCACATTAAAAGGTAATACATTTTGACAGTTTAAATTATTTCTTTATTATTAGGCGCGTGCACTCAAAACAGGTGTAATTCGCACTCTGGCAGGGCCCACACCTCAACACATACCCCAACACACACTCATACCTCAACACATAGCCTACCTTTATTGGTTTGCAGGAGGCATAGACAACTCCACCTAACCTGGTCTCAGAGCATTTTGTATTATTCTGTACGTAAATAACATCCATTTCGCATGATATGTTACGAATTCCAATTTGTTGTGGCTAACATTGGCTAGGTGGTTAACGCTAATGTATATCATAACTAGGCTAGGGGTTAGGGTTAAGGTTAGGTTTAGGAGGTAGGTTAAAGGGTTGGAGTTAGGAGTTAGGTTAAAGGGTTAAGGCTAGGGGAAGGGTTAGCTAACATGCTAAGTAGTTGCATAATAGCTAAAAAGTAGTAAGTAGTTGCAAAGTTGCTAATTAGTTAAAATACTAAAGTTGTCCATGATGAAATTCTAACACGCAACCTTTGGGTTGCTAGACGTTTGCGTTATACGCCTACCCATCCACCCCGACCAACCACCCTCCTTTCATTTTTGCGTTAAGTAACCTTCTGTCTTATGTAACCATACCAAACATAACAAATCATACTAATGTGATTCACGTACATTATGTTACATCTAGTCTATGAGATCAGGCTGCTCTACCAGTTCCTATTCAGAATCCTTTTTTAGCAAGGTCTGTGCTAAATTAAAAGCTGCCAAAGCAAGAAGGAACCTATTAACCGGCCATAACAAGGAACTGTAACCGAATGCATAAAGTGAACAGAAGCGATATCCAGAAACCCACTATTTGAAATGTACTGAACACCAGCCAGTGTCATTATATGCACATACATTAACTATTCCACACAGCCACCAGCCAACATTAAACCATGCCCCCGGATGTAGGCATGCTTCCCCATTCCCCCAAATCACATTACAGGACTACCATAGCTACATTTCCTCAGGTCTCCATCCGCAATACACTCGCAATTAGTTTCACAACTTTCCTCAGGTCTCCTCCACAAACAGCTGAATAATACAGCATGCCGGGGAGAATGACAGAGAACATGTCAGTAGAGATGTGACTGTGTGAACAAAGTGCCGTCAGGCTTTGCCTTGGGTTTGAATGACAGCACTGATTGGAGAACATTTGGGGCTTTCATTTTCGACGCAACTTGCCCCAGTGATTGATGGGTAATGAAACTCCGGGGCTGCCTCTCAAATGGCACCGTATGCAATTTGGTACACAGCCTAGAGCTTAGAGCGAACGTAGAGAAGTGCAGTGTGGTGGTAGTAGAGGCGTCGCTGTGATGGGGTTTCTGTCATGGTGAGACGCACAAATCCGATTTGGTGAGACATGAGGAAGAAAACATGGGGAGGAAAATAAAGCTGCCCCGTTTCGAATGAAAACTGTGCGCTTCAGTTGAAGGTGTGCGTGCGGGGGTGTGCAAATGTACGAATGTGTATGTGTGTGTGTTTGCGCCTGCATATGAATGAACGCAACAACATTTGTATGTCGCTCACACACTTCTCTGTCCTGACTTCTGTCTAGGTGATGCAGCACCCGACAGATGGAGCCCAGATCCTGGGTCTCCATAGCAACGTGAAGGAGGTGCCGGTGCGTGCGGCCGAGCTCAGCGTGTATTCCCTGTCCAGTCAGCCCATTGACCATGAGGACGGCAGTGGGCAGCCAGGGACCAAGGCCAAAGCCTTAGGTGGGGACCTGGAAACCAGTGCTTGTCATCACAAGTGTTTGCCCGTAAACTGAGGAAAGCTATTCATCCCGAAAACAGTTGTTTTTGGCATAATGTTATTTAACTGCATAAAGTATCCTTGTCCGAGCCAGAACGGCCTTTGGGGCAAGAGCATATCTCTTGTTTTTGTAGAATGAGTAAGCTTGATGTACAAGTACACACCCTGGGCTGGACGCTAGTCTATCGCATGGCTTTTAATTGCATAATAAGTGCATATTTGCATTGCACTTAGCCTGACAGTCACGTGAGTGAAACCATTTCCTTGGCAATTGCACATTTTAATAGACATTTGTTTCTATATTGACAACTCGTTTTCACAAAGGGCTTGACACAGAATGGCTGAGGTTAACTTTTCTGAAGAAAATGCTTTTGAAAGAAACTTCTTCTGTGTAGCCTTTCAATGTCTCAACGTTTCACTCGTCCTTGTGTCGCTCTATAGATTTCCATACATTTACTGAAGTGCATTAGGCCGACCACAGACCCACTATTGGCCCCATGGGAAGGGTCCTTCCAACATATTGCCTGTGTCCACAGGCCACCGTTAGTACCGGGGCCTATATCCCTAACCATGACACCTTAAGTACATTAGGACCAATGTTACTGAGGGAAAATTGAGGATAATAATCGCAGTGGTTCTTAAGGTGGGTACAGCCTGGCACCTGATGCTCCCTTAGGATCCTCATGCTCCCAGAGCCAAAATGGACGCCCAGTAAACAATACAGATGTCAGCTGCACTAATGTTCACTGTGAAACTGACGGCCCGCGCCCAACAATGAAATCATCTGTCAAGGATGAAATATTAGCCAGATGGCTGGCAAGCTATATGAAATCTTTCATTCTATTTTCCCGTTCTTGAGGATGTGTGGAGTGACATTAGAGGTATTAAAACCTACTTGACCTTGTCCTTTTAGCTCAGAGCCTCCAAGTGGAGCAACAGGACATTTAAAATCAATGCTAAATTCTCCAGTGTCACAGTGAGTGAAGGGAGAATTGACATGTAGCTTATGTTCCTGTCTTTCACCCCAGATCGCTCCCCGGATATGGACAACTACTCAGAGGATGACGACGACAGCTACTCCTCGGAGCAGGAAGCTAGCGACGATGCTGTTCAACCAGTGGTGAGACACTGCACATATCTTACAGTTTGCTGTTGGGGAAGATCTCCAGTTCTAATGATCTGTAATGGATATTTGCAGTCACGAGCACAAAAATACACACTGTATACCAATACAGTAAATCCCTGCATACTAGTTCTCCTGGGTTCTAGTTGTAGTTATAGACCAAAATGTCATTGGCGTAGTGTTTCTCAATCTATAGCTCACAGAACTGCACTTTATTGTTCTAGCCCAGCATTAACACACCTGATTCAACTAATCTTGATGATCATGTGTGTTAGTGCTGGGCTGAAACAAAAAGGTACATTCCCATGGGTTGTAAAACACTGATCTCTATGACACAAAACGCTCTCTTTCATAGGACCTGTACGATGAGGATGATGATGTACAGAGGAAGCCAAAGAAAAACCGGAGGAAAATGATTCGGACAACATCCATGACAAGGGTAAGGATGGGGGAGCCTCCCTGCATCAACAACTTTACAATGTGGTTGGATAAATTCATTCAACTACACATTAAACCTAGCATGTACGTTTATTTTAGTGCAGAGAATGAGATTAGCCCCAGCATAGAGCCCTGAGCAACGCTTCCTCTAAGCTGCGCACCTGCGCGGCCACACACCTCCTCCAGGACTACCACGCCGCACAGAGACGCAAGAGAGTTTGCACTATATATATTAACGTATTTTCTGTGATCGAATCAACATTATATCAGCCCCTTTTCAATGCAACAAATCAAAACAAGTCTAACTTTGCAAGATTGAGTCTGTGATTTTGTTGTAGCCAGAGCGCAACGGAGTAGAAGTCTATTGGCAGGGGTAGCCCATGAGCGGTCTTTCAATCACCCACAAGTGAATGCGCTTTTCAGATCAGTTCTGATCAGAGCTGCGCTTGTGCACATTTTTGATATTCTTTGTTAGTTAGTGAGTTATTAGCCAAGTTATAGATAAGCATAGATCAGCATTGGGGAGTTACTGATTCTTACTAGAGCACAAAACGTGTAGGCCACATTTCAAGCTGTCTTTGGAAAGCCAGTCACATAAAAAGCTTATGTCTTAATTAAAGGAGCGGTGTTGTATTTTGAGACAGGCTTGTAAACTCAGCCAAAAATGAAACGTCCTCTCACTGTCAACTGCGTTTATTTTCAGCAAACTTAACATGTGTAAATATTTGTATGAACATAACAAGATTCAACAACTGAGACATAAACTGAACAAGTTCCACAGACATGTGACTAACAGAAATTTAATAAGCTGCATTAAGTACTGCAGTGCTTCAGTGTAACGCTCATTCCTTCGACGATAAACGTGAATCCGACCATCACCCATGGTGAGACAAAACCGCGACTCGTCAGTGAAGAGCACTTTTTGCCAGTCCTGTCTGGTCCAGCGACGGTGGGTTTGTGCCCATAGGCGACGTTGTTGCCGGTGATGTCTGGTGAGGACCTGCCTTACAACAGGCCTACAAGCCCTCAGTCCAGCCTCTCTCAGTCTATTGCGGACAGTCTGAGCACTGATGGAAGGATTGTGCGTTCCTGGTATAACTCGGCAGTTGTTGTTGCCATCCTGTACCTGTCCCGCAGGTGTGATGATCAGCTGTCCGTCCTGTCTCCATGTAGCGCTGTCTTAGGCGTCTCACTGTACGGACATTGCAATTTATTGCCCTGGCCACATCTGCAGTCCTCATGCCTTCTTGCAGCATGCCTAAGGCACATTCACGCAGATGAGCAGGGCATCTTTCTTTTGGTGTTTTTCAGAGTCAGTAGAAAGGCCTCTTTAGTGTCCTAAGTTTTCATAACTGTGACCTTAATTGCCTACCGTCTGTAAGCTGTTAGTGTCTTAACGACCATTCCACAGATGCAAGTTCATTCATTGTTTATGGTTCATTGAACAAGCATGGGAAAAGGTGTTTAAACCCTTTACAATGAAGATCTGTGAAGTTATTTGGATTTTTACTAATTATCTTTGAAAGACAGGGTCCTGAAAAAGGGACGTTTCTTTTTTTGGTGAATTTATATGCAAATAAGCCAATAGGCAGAGGGGTAGCCTACATTGTCTAATTCTCTGTTTGGTAATAATAATTAATTGTATTTTGTAATGTAGTTTCTTGCATCATACAACACAATACAATGCAATTTAAAGTCCCATGGTGTTAGAACCATGTAAAAAATTATGAATATCAAGCCCTTCATAATGTAAAAATGTTTTAAAAAGTCTCATGCAATGTAGGCCTGCATTGAACACCACATACAGTGCGTTCGGAAAGTATTCAGACCCCTTGACTTTTTCCACATTTTGTTACGTTACAGCCTTATTCTAAAATTGATTAAATTGTTTTTTTTCCTCATCAATCTACACACAATAGATTACTGCCTCAAGTCTTCTTGGGTATGACGCTACAAGCTTGGCACACCTGTATTTGGGGAGTTTCTCCCATTCTTCTCTGCAGATCCTCTCAAGCTCTGTCAGGTTGGATGGGGAGCGTTGCTGCACAGTTATTTCAGGTCCCAGAGATGTTCGATTGGGTTCAAGTCCGGGCTCTGGCTAGGCCACTCAAGGACATTCAGAGACTTGTCCCGAAGCCACTCCTGCGTTGTCTTGGCTGTGTGCTTAGGGTCGTTGTCCTGTTGGAAGGTGAACCTTTGCCCCTGTGTGAGGTCCTGAGTGCTCTGGAGCAGGTTTTCATCAAAGAACTCTCTGTACTTTGCTCCGTTCATCTTTCCCTCGATCCTGACTAGTCTTTCAGTCCCTGCCGCTGAAAAACATCCCCACAGCAAGTTGCTGCCACCACCATGCTTCACCGTAGGGATGGTGCCAGGTTTCCTCCAGACGTGACGCTTGGCATTCAGGCCAACGAGTCACATAAGTTGCATGGACTCACTCTGTGTGCAATAATATTGGTTAATATGATTTGTGAATAATTACCCCCATGTCCGTACCCCACACAATTATCTGTAAGGTCCCTCAGTCAAGTAGTGAATTTCAAGCATAGATTCAACAACAAAGATCAGGGAAATTTTCCCATACCTCGCAAAGAAGGGCACCTATTGGTAGATCGTTTTTTTTTTTTAAAGCAGACGTTGAATATCCCTTTGAGCATGGTGAAGTTATTAATTACGCTTTGGATGGTGTAGCAATACTCCCAGTCCTTCCTAACTCAGTTGCCAGAGCGGAAAGAAACCGCTCAGGGATTTCACCATGAGGCCAATGGTGACTTTAAATCACTTACAGAGTTTAATGGCTGTGATAGGAGAACTAAAGATGGATCAACAACATTGTAGTTCCTCTACAGTACTAACCTAAATGACAGAGGGATTTTTTTGGGGGAGGGGGATAAAAATAAACAGAATAAAGCACAGCCAAAATCCTAGAGGAAAACCTGGTTCAGTATGTTTTCCAACAGACACTGGGAGACAAATTCACCTTTCAGCAGGAACATAACCTACATCTCAAGGCCTAAATATACACTGGAGTTACTTACCAATACGACATAGAATGTTCCTGAGTGTCCTAGTTACAGTTTTGACTTAAATCAGCTTGAAAATGTATGGCAAGACTTGAAAATGGCTGTCTCGCAATGATCAATAACCATCTTGACCGAGCTTGAAGTGTTTAAAAAAGAATAATGGGAAAATGTTGTACAATCCAGGTGTGCAAAGCTCTTAGAGACTTACCCCAAAAGACTCACAGCTGTAATCGCTGCCAAAGGTGATTCTAACATGTATTTACTCAGTGGGTTGAATTCTTACAGTTGAAGTCAGAAGTTTACATGCACTTAGGTTGGAGTCATTAAAACTCGTTATTCAACCACTCCACAAATTTCTTGTTAACAAACTATAGTTTTGGCAAGTCGGTTAGGACATCTACTTTGTGCATGACACAAGTAATTTTTCCAACAATTGTTTACAGACAGATTATTTCACTTATAATTCACTGTATCACAATTCCAGTGGGTCAGAAGTTTACATACACTAAGTTGACTGTGCCTTTAAACAGCTTGGAAAATTCCAAAGAATGTTGTCATGGCTTTAGAAGCTTCTGATAGGCTAATTGACATCATTTGAGTCAATTGGAGGTGTACCTGTGGATGTATTTCAAGGCCTACCTTCAAACTCAGTGCCTCTTTGCTTGACATCATGGGAAAATCAAAAGAAATCAGCCAAGACCTTGGGGAAAACAATTGTAGACCTCCACAAGTCTGGTTCATCCTTGGGAGCAATTTCCAAATGCCTGAAGGTACCACGTTCATCTGTACAAACAATAGTACGCAAGTATAAACAACATGGGACCGACCACGCAGCCGTCATATGATGATGAACGTACTTTGGTGTAAAAAGTGCAAATCAATCCCAGAACAACAGCAAAGGACCTTGTGAAGATGCTGGAGGAAACCGGTACAAAAGTATCTATATCCACAGTAAAACGAGTCCTATATCGACATAACCTGAAAGGCCGCTCAGCAAGGAAGAAGCCACTTCTCCAAAACCACCATAAAAAAGCCAGACTACGGTTTGCACATGGGGACAAAGATCATACTTTTTGGAGAAATGTCCTCTAGTCTGATGAAACAAAAATAGAACTGTTTAGCCATAATGACCATCGTTATGTTTGGAGGAAAAGGGGGGTGCCTTGCAAGCCGAAGAACACCATCCCAACCGTGAAGCACGGGGGTGGCAGCATCATGCTGTGGGGGTGCATTGCTGCAGGAGGGACTGGTGCACTTCACAAAATAGATGGCATCATGAGGAAGGAAAATTATGTGGATATATTGAAGCAACATCTCAAGACATCAGTCAGGAAGTTAAAGCTTGGTCGCCAATGGGTCTTCCAAATGGACAATGACCCCAAGCATACTTCCAAAGTTGTGGCAAAATGGCTTAAGGACAACAAAGTCAAGGTATTGGAGTGGCCATCACAAAGCCCTGACCTCAATCCTATAGAAAATGTGTGGGCAGAACTGAAAAAGTGTGTGCGAGCAAGGAGGACTACAAACCTGACTCAGTTACACCAGCTCTGTCAGGAGGAATGGGTCAAAATTCACCCAACATACCTGAAACATTTGACCCAAGTTAAACAATTTAAAGGCAACGCTACCAAATACTAATTGAGTGTATGTAAACTTCTGACCCACTGGGAATGTGACGAAATAAATAAAAACTGAAATAAATCATTCTCTCTACTATTATTCTGACATTTCACATTCTTAAAATAAAGTGGTGATCCTAACTGACCTAAGACAGGGATTTTTTACTAGGATTAAATGTCAGGAATTGTGAAAAACTGAGTTTAAATGTATTTGGCTAAGGTGTATGTAAACTTCCGACTTCAACTGTATCTAATCAGTATTAGTGTTTTATTTTTCATTAATCTTAAAATGAATCTTTGATATTACCAAATATTTAGTATGGATCTTAAAAAAGAAGAAAATTACATTAAATCCATTTTAATCCCAATTTTTAACACAACAAAATGTGGAAAAAGTCAAGGGGTGTGAATACTTTCTGAAGGCACTGTAAGTACAAACTACATTTGAATGCAATACAGTTTTTCGGTCCCAATTCAATTCCTTGCTCCTGATAACTGCATGCTCAGGTGTAGTGTGTGCCGTCTCGAAAATTCCAAGCCAGTGCAAATGGGGGCAGTCATCAAGAGTCGACTGTAATCTCTTTAAGGTATGTCTATGTTAGGTCTGCTCCTCAGTCTTGTTATTTTCTGGGATGGCACAGAAGACGTCTACAGTCTTCTAAATCCTAAATCCTTAGCTAAGCAGTAGTGACAGGAGAAATGTCCTGGAATGAGTTCAACATCCTCTTTTAGACCATAACACTGTGTATGTAGAAGGCGCAGACTAAAACACCAACTAAGGATACAAATTAAGCAGGCACCAATCCGCACAAACTGAGACCCACACATGGGAGCTGGTAACACACTCAGACATACACTCACAAACATCAATCACAAATAAACGCACACTTTATCAAATATTCTTCCCTAGGCCCGGGTATTTGCTTCAATCAGTAATCCTTGGCATTGTTAATAATGATACGTCTGGCTCTCTCCAATGACCTAATGTGCCATTGGTGAATCAGCGAATCATGCAGCACGTCACGGTCACATAAGGTCACCGAGGTCGAAGCCACTAAGCCGTGTGAACATTAACTGACTTTTAATGGTGCAGCTTCAGATTTTTATAGTGCTCTTCAGATGCTGGCACTCTTCAGATAAGCATATTAATGGGAGTAGGGTGAAATTGCCCCTAGACATTGATTTTGGGTCAGTTTAGCATTTTCCCAATGAATTAATATTGTTAGGATTGGAGGAGGGGAGGAGGGGAAGCTTATCCTAGATCTTTACCTAGGGGAAACTTCACTCCGGAGCGTAATACAATTTGGCTGTGAAGACTAGACTCAGAAGTCTATTGTGTTAACTTCACTGTGATTTATTGAGCTCTCAATATTATAGAGCTGTCATCACATGAGTTTGAAGACAGCTTTGTTGGTTACACTGACGTCTCTGAAAGATTAGCTTACGGCATGGCGTCAGGTAATGGGGATCCTAATAGAAATTATCATTCTGACAAGTTCTTGGTGTACTTTTGTTGACACCAAACTCTCTCTTCCTCTCTCCCTCCCTCTCTTCCTCCCTCTCTCTCACCCTCCTTTTACAGCAACCCAACTTCAAACAGAAGTTTGTGGCCCTGTTGAAGAGATTCAAAGTGACAGATGAGGTTAGTATTGCACGCTTCAACTGTTCTGTTTTATACAATGCCTTGCAAAGTATTCATCTCCCTTGCTGTTTTTCCTGCTTTGTTGCATTACAACCTGTAATTTAAATTGATTTTTATTTAGATTTCATGTAATGGACATACACAAAATAGTCCAAATTGGTGAAGTGAAATGAAAAAAATAACTTAAAATAAATAACGGAAAAGTGGTGCGTGCATATGTATTCACCCCTTTTGTTATGAAGCCCCTAAATATGATCTGGTGCAACCAATTACCTTCAGAAGTCACATAATTAGTTAAATAAAGTCCACCTGTGTGCAATCTAAGTGTCACATGTTCTGTCACATGATCTCAGTAAATATACACCTGTTCTGAAAGGCCCCAGAGTCACCACTAAGCAAGGGGCACCACCAAGCAAGCGGCACCATGAAGACCAAGGAGCTCTCCAAACTGGTCAGGGACAAAGTTGTGGAGAATTACAGATCAGGGTTGGGTTATATAAAAATATCTGAAACTTTGAACATCCCACAGAGCACCATTAAGTCCATTAATAAAAAATTGAAAGAATATGGCACCACAACAAACCTGCCAAGAGAGGGCCGCCCACCAAAACTCACGGACCAGGCAAGGAGGGCATTAATCAGAGAGGCAACAAAGAGACCAAAGATAACCCTGAAGGAGCTGCAAAGCTCCACAGCAGAGATTGGAGTATCTGTCCATAGGACCACTTTAAGCCTTACACTCCACAGAGCTGGGCTTTACGGAAGAGTGGCCAGAAAAAAGCCATTGCTTAAAGAAAAAAATAATCAAACACGTTTGGTGTTCGCCAAAAGGCATGTGGTAGACTCCCCAAACATATGGAAGAAGATACTCTGGTCAGATGAGACTAAAATTGAGCTTTTTGGCCATCAACGAAAACGCTATGTCTGGCGCAAACCCAACACCTCTCATCACCCCGAGAACACCATCCCTGTAGGATAACCCTTTCTTGTTTTCAATGAAGAACCCTCAAAGAACCATATTGTGAAAAGGTTCTACCAACCAAAAAGGGTTCCCCTACTACAGTGCCGGGACAGCCAAAGAACCCTTTATGGTTCTAGGTAGCCCCTTTTTGCAAAAAGTATACCATTATACATTTACATTTTACATTTTAGTCATTTAGCAGACGCTCTTATCCAGAGCGACTTACAGTTAGTGAGTGCATACATTTTATACCATGCTATCTGTTAATGAAGTCCCAGATATATGGAGCGTATTGTCTTTCACCCTTTCTGTTTACAGATCAGTTTAATTGATTTAAGCGTGTTAGCTAGGCCCACTGTTGTCTCTTTAACCTAACCTTGCTAGCTGTCTACCAGTCTCGTCCTGAGAGCGCCGCTCTCCTTTATCACCTAACTCCTTAACGATATTACCTCTCCTTCAAGCAGGAAGTGACCTAAATAGGAAAGGCAACTGTGGTACCATTGGTATGTCCCAAATTGCACCTTATTCCCTATATAGTGCACTACTTTTGACCAGTGCCCATCTCTCACTATGTAGGGAATAGGGTTCCATTTGGGACACACCTCATGGTTCAACGTGTACAGGGCTGGCTAGGTTTATTAATGGTTGGTTACAGTGGGGAAAAAAAGTATTTAGTCAGCCACCAATTGTGCAAGTTCTCCCACTTAAAAAGATGAGAGAGGCCTGTTATTTTCATCATAGGTACACGTCAACTATGACAGACAAAATGAGAAAAAAAAATCCAGAAAATCACATTGTAGGATTTTTAATGAATTTATTTGCAAATTATGGTGGAAAATAAGTATTTGGTCAATATCAAAAGTTTCTCAATACTTTGTTATATACCCTTTGTTGGCAATGACACAGGTCAAACGTTTTCTGTAAGTCTTCACAAGGTTTTCACACACTGTTGCTGGTATTTTGGCCCATTCCTCCATGCAGATCTCCTCTAGAGCAGTGATGTTTTGGGGCTGTCGCTGGGCAACACAGACTTTCAACTCCCTCCAAAGATTTTCTATGGGGTTGAGATCAGGAGACTGGCTAGGCCACTCCAGGACCTTGAAATGCTTCTTACGAAGCCACTCCTTCATTGCCCGGGCGGTGTGTTTGGGATCATTGTCATGCTGAAAGACCCAGCCACGTTTCATCTTCAATGCCCTTGCTGATGGAAGGAGGTTTTCACTCAAAATCTCACGATACATGGCCCCATTCATTCGTTCCTTTACACGGATCAGTCGTCCTGGTCCCTTTGCAGAAAAACAGCCCCAAAGCATGATGTTTCCACCCCCATACTTCACAGTAGGTATGGTGTTCTTTGGATGCAACTCAGCATTCTTTGTCCTCCAAACACGACGAGTTGAGTTTTTACCAAAAAGGTCTATTTTGGTTTCATCTGACCATATGACATTCTCCCAATCCTCTTCTGGATCATCCAAATGCACTCTAGCAAACTTCAGACAGGCCTGGACATGTACTGGCTTAAGCAGGCGGACACGTCTTGCACTGCAGGATTTGAGTCCCTGGCGGCGTAGTGTGTTACTGATGGTAGGCTTTGTTACTTTGGTCCCAGCTCTCTGCAGGTCATTCACTAGGTCCCCCCGTGTGGTTCTGGGATTTTTGCTAACCGTTCTTGTGATCATTTTGACCCTACGGGGTGAGATCTTGCGTGGAGCCCCAGTTCGAGGGAGATTATCAGTGGTCTTGTATGTCTTCCATTTCCTAATAATTGCTCCCACAGTTGATTTCTTCAAACCAAGCTGCTTACCTATTGCAGATTCAGTCTTCCCAGCCTGGTGCAGGTCTACAATTTTGTTTCTGGTGTCCTTTGTCAGCTCTTTGGTCTTGGCCATAGTGGAGTTTGGAGTGTGACTGTTTGAGGTTGTGGACAGGTGTCTTTTATACTGATAACATGTTCAAACAGATGCCATTAATACAGGTAACGAGTGGAGGACAGAGGAGCCTCTTAAAGAAGAAGTTACTGGTCTGTGAGAGCCAGAAATCTTGCTTGTTTGTAGGTGACCAAATACTTATTTTCCACCATAATTTGCAAATAAATTCATTAAAAATCCTACAATGTGATTTTCTGGATTTTCTTTTCTCAATTTGTCTGTCATAGTTGACGTGTACCTATGATGAAAATGACAGGCCTCTCTCATCTTTTTAAGTGGGAGAACGTGCACAATTGGTGGCTGACTAAATACTTTTTTTCCCCACTGTATGTGCAGGATTGGATCAACACATGTATTTTACTGACAGGACATTCTATGGACCAATTGGTTGACCCCGGTCACAGCTTTGTCATGCATCCTGTCGTCGGAAGAAATACATTTTTGAAAACGGTTGAAAAAGTATTGTCCACGAGAGCCAGTGTTTCACATTGTTCGTCTTCCCTAACCCAAAGTTGTGCTTCAGCATCTGCCAATATATTGAATCATAATTACATACTCATAAATGACTCATTGAGTGTCACTTCACTTGGAACTGATGAGAGTAGCAGGGGTGTGGGAAGCCTTGAACCCTTGGTTGGCAGCACTAGTTTATTACCGCATCAATCCAGACGTTGGGTTCGTTTGTAAAAGCCAATCACAAACTATGAGTGTCACTTGAATCAAATTTAAACAGAGATATTCAACTAGTGAGAATATAAGGGGAAATGAATTATTCTTCCTGCAACAAAAACAAAATTCAAGATATACAGCAGAACACAGATTTTTTATCGCTTAGCAGTGAGTTTTAGGTGTATTATTATATTTAATTTTTTGTGTTTTTATTTCGGTGTACTTTTTACCCCTTTTTCTCCCAAATTTCGTGATATCCAATTGGTAGTTACAGTCTTGTCCCATCGCTGCAACTCCCGTACGGACTCGGTAGAGGCGAAGGTTGAGAGCCATGCGTCCGCCGAAACACAAACCTGCCAAGCCGCACTGCTTGCTTAACCCGGAAGCCAGCCGCACCAATGGCACCAATGTGTCGGAGAAAACACTGTACAACTGGTGACCGAAGTCAGCATGCATGCGCCCGGCCCGCCACATGGAGTCACTAGAGCGCGATGGGACAAGGACATCCCAGCCGGCCAAACCCTCCCCTAACCCGGACAACGCTGGGCCAAGTGTGTGCCGCCTCATTGGTCTCCCGGTCGGGGCCGGCTGCGACACAGCCTGGGATCGAACCCGGGTCTGTAGTGACGCCTCAAGCACTGCGATGCAGTGCCTTTGACCGCTGCGCCACTCGGGAGGCCCTAGCAGTGAGCTTTTAATTGATGTTTCAATATTTTTAATGCTGCTTACACTAAATCCTGACAACTGGGATTAATCGGACCAGGCGATGTTTTTCCACTCCTCAATTGTCCAGTGTTGGTGATCGCGTGCCCACTGGAGCCGCTCCTTCCAGGAGGCTGGCCGTTTCTGAGATACTGGAACCCGCACGCCTGGCACCGACAATCATACCACGCTCAAAGTCGCTTAGGTCACTCGTTTTGCCCATTCTAACATTCAATGGAACAGTAACTGGATGCCTGTCTGCCTGCTTTATATAGCAAGTCATGGCCACCATGGCCACCAGGAGCAAACCATTTTCGTAAATGGGGTGGTGTGTTTAATAAACTGGCCAATGAGTGTATGTATACAATTATTTTCTGAGTTACCAATGCTACTCTGAACTTTCAACCACATCAGCCAGAGGAGTTATTCCTTGCCAGTGTGCTATTACTTGCTCTTTGGAAGTGATTTGATTGGTTGATGGATGGATGGATGAATGGATGGATGGAGAGATTGGCTGATTGACTGATTATTTCACTGTCCATTTGTTGTTGCTAGGTTCTGGACTCGGACCCAGTGGACCAGACCCAGGAGGTGGAGGAGGATCTGGACCTGCTCTATGACAGTCTGGAGGTCTACAACCAGAGTGACAGCGGCCCTGAAATGGAGGACAACGAAAGTGTTCTCAGCACGCCCAAACCCAAACTCAAGTAAGGTTCTGCATAATGTTATCAGTACTGTACACCTTAACTAAAGTAAGGCCCCACAAAATGTCCCAAATACAGCTAAACCCAAACTCAAGTAGGGTTCACTTAAATATGGCCTCACAAAATGTTGTGAGTACAGCTAAACTTAAACAGGGCCCCATATAATGTTCACACTCTAGTCAAAGTGAAGACTCCACATATTTTCCTCAGTGTTAAGGGGAGTTTATTTGTGCATTGTTGCTGTACATCAAATCAAAGAGAGAGAAAAGAAAGTTGCTGCAGGGGAGAAACATGAGAGATAATTGCAGCTGAATTACTAATATGAAAACATCACCTAGATGGGTACACAAGTTTGTCACTGCTACCCAGCTCATCTCAGTTATTATCGCTCAAGTATGTATGTGAAAGTTTAAAAAATGTTTTTTTTTAATGTGGTTGTCACCCAGGCCCTTCTTTGAGGGAATGTCCCATTCGAGCTCCCAGACTGAGATTGGGAGTCTGCACAGTCAGAAGAGCCAGCCCAGGGACCTGGCCTGCATCGTAAGTACACACACACGCACACGCACACACACACACACACTCCTCTTTGCTACCAGTGGAGCATAAGGCCACAACAAGCCCACGCCACACACACACCAATGTTTTTTTTGTTACTCTGCTGGACTAGCTGTTTAATATCATTTGGATTAGCATGCTAATGCTAACATGAGTTTTACCGCTCCCATTGCTTTTTTTAACCCAACAATGCTCTAAAGCTATGCAAACATGGGTAGGTTGCTGACTATCCAGATCCCATTATCTATTTAGATCTCCAGGTTTACTGTCTATTTAGCTATCCATAAGATGAGGAACATTTGTAGCTTGGATGAACTATCCCTTTAAACAGTAGTGATTTGTGACATCCATATATATGCCAGGGGCATCATTTATCAATATTGCGTAAAAACTATTCTAAAATACTAATTAAGAACGGAATTTAGAATGTTCGTACGCATAGAAAAATTGTGATTTATCAAACAATCCTACGAGCGTCATATGCACACCGGTTGGAGATAACCGTTGATAAATACCAATTGTTCTCAGCCTCAATGCTTGTGCACGACCTTGGCTATTTGCATTTTGAAACACCCCTAATTAACCATATATGGGGAAAATCATCCCTTTAATGCCAGTGGGTAATATACAACACCATTGTTTTATTTGCTTCGCTCAGTTGTGGTTTGACCAGTAAAAATGAAAACATAGATACAAAGAGAGGACCATTTAGACAATTCAAGTGGCTTTAGCAATGGAAAATATACTTCAAATGAGTAGGCAACACTCACTAATAAGCCATCCATCCTCAACAGCTCCCTGCTGTAGGTGTATAGGCCAACGTTGCTGTTCTGCAGAATGAACGAGTCGTGCGTTCCACCTGGCCGCAACATTCAGCAGCGTTTTTTGTGCATCACATAACCTATCACCTGCACATTAAGAGTGGAAGCCTTTTCTGTTCACATATTTTGGGATTGTGCTTTTATGTCTGTGTGTGCTCTCTATTGCTCCGTTCATTCATATTTGGGAACCCATTGATGGCAAAGAAACCCCTCTTGACTTCAACCTGTTGTGCGATGGTGTATGGAAATGGTATGTTACGGTTCGTTTAGCTGATGATTGCATCCAAAACATTGGCTCATCGAGGGATTTGAGATACCGATCAGCAAGCTCCCGCTGAAAAGTGCACGTTGCCATAAACACGAGGGTGGATAGCACTTTGATGTGCACCAGAATGGCATGCGTTTTAATGTTTTGTACACTCAGTGTATTTTTCCAATTCTACGCTTGAGCAGTTCCTTTATTCTACCACTTGGCACTGTGCGTACACATGGTCATGGCTGTGCATAAATGTACACACTCAAGCAAACGTTCATATTGATAAATCTCACACTTTGCGTGGAAATGATCTCACGCATGGTGTACACCCAGATTTGTGGCTACACATGATTGATAAATGAAGCCCCAGGCATTTTGAAGGATGAACTATCCCTTTAAATAGGAATGATTTGTGGCATCCATATATATGCCAGGCATTTTAGATGAGGTACATTTGTTGCTTGGATGAACTATCCCTATAAATAGTAAATTATTTTTGCCATCCGTATGCCAGGCATTTTAGATTAGGTACATTTGTAGCTATCCCTTTAAATAGTCAATTATGTGTGGCATCCATATGCCAGGCATTTTAGATGGCCATTCCTGGATATTCTCTGAACTGTATGTATTGTAGTACTGTGTACTGCACCAGACACTTTGTAACTGTGTGTGTGGTTTCTTAGTTTGAGGGTCAGATATTGAGTAAGGCCAGATCGATTCTGCGTGCACAGTGTCCTAAGGCCTGCAGAAATGATTTGTACTGAGGAGGACTTGTCGTTAATTCAAGCGAGTCAAACATTGCCACAAAATATGGATTCTACCTAGAACATTGCTCATCTCATCAAATATGTAGGCACCAGCTATGAAAGTATCGATAAAGGCATTTCAGAGTTTGATTCTGGGGCACGTTAAAGATGGAATCCGCAGTAGGGGAAACAGTCCCACCGCCGTTGGTATTGTTGTTGTTTTGTTGACAAAGCGGTGAGGAGCGTTGCGAGACGCGGTAAAACAAATGTGCAGTATATATTCTGCTGTTCTATCGCACATACAATGATGTCAGAGGGAAGAAAACAGTTTTCATTGTTTGCAGTAACTTCTTTGTTGTTGTAATATCGCAAAAGACCGTTTCACCATTAAGGATTCCAGCTTAAAGTAAGCAAACTTATGGAATGTTGCAGATAGAAATGTCATGAATACAGTGTGCTCCTGAAAATCTGCTGTAGCTCATGAAAAAAGTAGCCAGCTAGGGGGGCAGCCAGCCACCTAAGGGTTAGTAGGCAGCTATTTTGCTGCCAGCTGGCGCATATGTAAATAGAGTTCATGTGATTTCTTATTCTATATTAGAGACATGGAATTAGGATATGCTCAAGGGCGTCCCCTAGCAGGCGGTTTTGGTAACTGCGTCCTGGGTTCTGCTCCTTTTAGGGTGGAGATCTGCTGTCCCCGGACAGGGCCAAAGTCCTACTAGGGACCAAGTATACAGACGACAGCACCGGATTGGAGTCTCCTGCAGGGGTGAGTGGGCATCCTGCGCCGAGGTGAAGTTTCCCCTAGGTACAGCTGTAGGATCAACTTCCATTCCCCCAATTCGAACCTTAACCATAAGTGGGGGAAAACTGACCCAAGATCAGTGTCTAGGGACAACTTTACTCTACACAGGGCAACCTCTGGAGGATCCCTGTAGGCTTAACATATTTTGTGCTCTTCCAACGTGCTCTTTCTCTCTTTCTTTGTCTGTTTTGCTGTTCTCTCTCTTTCTCAATGGCTGGGCCGGTCTCTCTGTCTCCAGATTTCTAGTACCTCCATCTTTCTTTCCACTCTGTCTCTGTTTTTGCCTGTCTCTTTGCCTCAACTCGCTCCTGTTCTCTCCTTTGATGTCTGTCGTTCTCTCTACCGGTCTTGAATTTTTTTCATTCTCTCTCTTTCTCACTAACCATGTTTCCATCAAACCATTTTTGTGAGTAAAGTACCTGTCGGATAAAAAACTCACGACAGGCCTGATGGATACAGCAGTTGTCAGTAAACATTCCTAAAATGTAGACCGAACAAAGTACGGTAGACTGGGGTGGATCATTTTTTGGTCGGTGAAGTAGATCAGGGGTTCCCAAACATTTTGCTTCTCTCTCTTCCCTCACTCTGCGCTGCTGTTTTGTCCATTATCATAAATCAGCTCCCATCTGTTTATCTTCCACCCGACCAGTTTGATGCGAACAAGAGTACATTTACACTGTTACCACAAAGACCTCCATTATTACACACAAATACACACGCATACATGCACACGCACATGCATTGTGTACATACACGCTGTATACACACACCGACAGCACTGAGGCCCAGGTCCAGCTGGCTGTAGAGAGGGCGTCAGCGTACGTATTGGTCCGTGAGAAGAGCAGTGCTTTACAGACTGTTTGTTATTCTTCACTGTTGTCTCTCGCGCTCCGATGCCTCCTCTGCACTCCTTCACCCCCAGGAACCCCGGCAACGAGGGGGCACCTGAGGAGAGAGAGAGAGAGAGAGAGAGAGAGAGAGAGAGAGAGAGAGAGAGAGAGAGAGAGAGAGAGAGAGAGAGAGAGAGAGAGAGAGAGAGAGAGAGAGAGAGAGAGAGAGAGAGAGAGAGAGAGAGAGAGAGAGAGAGAGAGAGAGAGAGAGAGAGAGAGAGAGAGAGAGAGAGAGAGAGAGAGAGAGAGAGAGAGAGAGAGAGAGAGAGAGAGAGAGAGAGAGAGAGAGAGAGAGAGAGAGAGAGAGAGAGAGAGAGAGAGAGAGAGAGAGAGAGAGAGAGAGAGAGAGAGAGAGAGAGAGAGAGAGAGAGAGAGAGAGAGAGAGAGAGAGAGAGAGAGAGAGAGAGAGAGAGAGAGAGAGAGAGAGAGAGAGAGAGAGAGAGAGAGAGAGAGAGAGAGAGAGAGAGAGAGAGAGAGAGAGCGCTTGTGTTTGGGGCCCAAGGACAGGATGTTCAGTGGCCAAACACATGATACTTACATGCACACACTGAGCTTCATGTTAATGTATTCACGGACATCTGCCAGGCGTTATGTGATGTTGTAACGTTCACCATGACAGCACATTCAAATGCATCGACAATGGGTACCCTGCACAGAAATAGCTGATTTGTAGGTACTGTGTGCATTTCATAATCTGTTACGTATTGGTTTTGGTTGCTACCTCTTGGGCATGATTCAGGGTACAGGGATGTAGCTCAGTTGATAGTTTGCAACGCCAGGGTTGTGGGTTCGATTCCCACGGGGGGCCAGTATGAAAAATAAAAAAAGTATGTATGCACTCACTAACTGTAAGTCGCTCTGGATAAGAGCGTCTGCTAAATGACTAAAATGTAAATGATTCCATTGAGAAAAATATTATCTCAATGGGTGCGTCCCAAATGGCACCATATTCTCTATAGTGTACTAATTTTGAACAGGGCCCATAGGGATCTGGTCAAAAGTAGTGCACTATAAATCGAATAGGGTGCCATATGGGATGCAGATAATTGAGTTCACCTGTAAAACAGGTGTTCTGAACTCGCACAGGGTGAACCTTCGTGACTTGTGTCTCTGGTGTCAGTGAATTCCCACTGACAATACCAACTGTAAAGTGTTCATTCTCTAGGGAGAGAAATGAACCAGCGGGAACATGGTGCAGCGGATGGAAATCCATGGAATGAGTGAAGTACCCTAGTATGTACTGTACATTCTTATTGAAAATATATTTTGAACTACATTTCTCCCATTATGTACAGGACGCGGAGGATGAGGAGACTAGGGCTGGCACAGGGCCAGGGGAGGCTAACCCCAACCCCACCCCCACAAGCTGGGACCTGAGCACGGACAAACTGCCCTGCCCAGTGGCCAAACTCTGCAAAACCGAGTCCCAGACACTCATGTCGCCCAGGTAGCCGCCCACAAGCACAAACGCTCACTTGCATTTATGACATATATGCATTCACGCACACACACACACGCATGCAGGCACACACAGTCACACATATAGTCACACACACACGCACACACAGTGCTGCTTATTAACCTTTACACTCTGACTAAACAAGGATGGGTGTGCACGCTTCATTCCAACCCAGCACTAATACACCTGATACCACTAACTGTGATCCAGATTGATCATGACTAGTTCATTATTTGAAACTGGTGTCTCAGTGCTTGGCTGGAACAAAAGCCTGCACACCCAGTAGCTCTCCAGGCCCTGAGTTGGATAAGACACATTCCCTCAATAAAATGGATGGGATGAGAGAGAGAGGGGGAGAGAGGGAAAGAGAGGAAGAGATCAGGTTTACCTCTCTGATTCAGCATCTGGTATATTGGTTGTTCAGCGCAATACAGTGATTTCCCCTGCTACACCTATCTATAAACAAACTAATCAGCAGAAGGACGTCCCCAAGCACCACTTCCACCTACGCGTCTGATGAACCAGGTTAGATCCATTGAATAAGCAATCTGCCTAGTACAGACACTGCACATTTGTCTTTGTACATTTCTCTATTGTGCAAGGATAATTTAACTCAACCATGAATGTGTAGCTAGCTAGTAGCAACCACATAGAGAATGCGTGGCAGCCATTTTGTGCTCACAAAATGTTTCCAGAACAAAAGCTTGAAACGTTTTTGCTGTGGAGAGTCAAAGGGGATGATTAGATGGCCAGGATTGTCTGAGGAGTTCTGCTGTAGGCATATCTACTACTTAGTATTTAGTATTTGTGAAGATTTTTTATTTTTTATTAAGATTTCTCAGCAGTGGCTCAACCTGGCTCAGTTGTGGCTCAGTGCTTCATTGGGTCCGTGCCTGTTTGTGGTCCACAGTAAAACAGAGAACAAGCTGCAGAGGCGTCCTAGGAGCACGTCCATGAAGGACCGGCAGAACTCCAAGGCCCAGAGTGACAGGACCAGCAGCATCGACAGCGAGACATCCCCAGAATCCAGGATCGCTGTCCAGGTGTGTGTGAGTGTGTGCGCAATAATAAAGTAAGCTTGTGTGTGTACAAGATGTATATACAGTGGGGAGAACAAGTATTTGATACACTGCCGATTTTGCAGGTTTTCCTACTTACAAAGCATGTAGAGTTCTGTAATTTTTATCATAGGTACACTTCAACAAAAATCCAGAAAATCACATTGTATGATTTTTAAGTAATTAATTTGCATTTTATTGCATGACATAAGTATTTGATACATCAGAAAAGCAGAACTTAATATTTGGTACAGAAACCTTTGTTTGCAATTACAGAGATCATACGTTTCCTGTAGGTCTTGACCAGGTTTGCACACACTGCAGCAGGGATTTTGGCCCACTCCTCCATACAGACCTTCTCCAGATCCTTCAGGTTTCGGGGGCTGTCGCTGGGCAATACGGACTTTCAGCTCCCTCCAAAGATTTTCTATTGGGTTCAGGTCTGGAGACTGGCTAGGCCACTCCAGGACCTTGAGATGCTTCTTACGGAGCCACTCCTTAGTTGCCCTGGCTGTGTGTTTCGGGTCGTTGACATGCTGGAAGACCCAGCCACGACCCATCTTCAATGCTCTTACTGAGGGAAGGAGGTTGTTGGCCAAGATCTTGCGATACATGGCCCCATCCATCCTCCCCTCAATACGGTGCAGTCGTCCTGTCCCCTTTGCAGAAAAGCATCCCCAAAGAATGATGTTTCCACCTCCATGCTTCACGGTTGGGATGGTGTTCTTGAGGTTGTACTCATCCTTCTTCTTCCTCCAAACACGGCGAGTGGAGTTTAGACCAAAAAGCTCTATTTTTGTCTCATCAGACCACATGACCTTCTCCCATTCCTCCTCTGGATCATCCAGATGGTCATTGGCAAACTTCAGACGGGCCTGGACATGCGCTGGCTTGAGCAGGGGGACCTTGCGTGCGCTGCAGGATTTTAATCCATGACGGCGTATTGTGTTACTAATGGTTTTCTTTGAGACTGTGGTCCCAGCTCTCTTCAGGTCATTGACCAGGTCCTGCCGTGTAGTTCTGGGCTGATCCCTCACCTTCCTCATGATCATTGATGCCCCACGAGGTGAGATCTTGCATGGAGCCCCAGACCAAGGGTGATTGACCGTCATCTTGAACTTCTTCAATTTTCTAATTATTGCGCCAACAGTTGTTGCCTTCTCACCAAGCTGCTTGCCTATTGTCCTGTAGCCCATCCCAGCCTTGTGCAGGTCTACAATTTTATCCCTGATGTCCTTACACAGCTCTCTGGTCTTGGCCATTGTGGAGAGGTTGGAGTCTGTTTGATTGAGTGTGTGGACAGGTGTCTTTTATACAGGTAACAAGTTCAAACAGGTGCAGTTAATACAGGTAATGAGTGGAGAACAGGAGGGCTTCTTAAAGAAAAACTAACAGGTCTGTGAGAGCCGGAATTCTTACTGGTTGGTAGGTGATCAAATACTTATGTCATGCAATAAAATGCTAATTAATTACTTAAAAATCATACAATGTGATTTTCTGGATTTTTGTTTTAGATTCCGTCTCTCACATTTGAAGTGTACCTATGATTACAAATTACAGACCTCTACATGCTTTGTAAGTAGGAAAACCTGAAAAATTGGCAGTGTATCAAATACTTGTTCTCCCCACTGTATATGTATACAGATAGATCATCTCTTTGACTTCTGCCTCTTCCTTCGCCAGGTCCCCAGGAAGTCTGTGTACGACCAGCTGAACCAGATCCTTATCTCTGACGAGCAGCTCCCCGAGAGCATCATCCTCATCAACACCATAGACTGGCAGGGCCAGGTAGGCTACCTCTGTGTGCCTAATGTTGTAAGAACAAGGGGCACTATCTGGTCGTAGAAAATCATTCTAAACAGTTGGTATCCACTTGGTACCAAATGGTGCACTTTTTGGAAAGATACAAAATCGTAATTGCAGTATTGTATAAATACTATGAAATGACCCTCTTACCATATTCTTTCTAGTGTATTATGCTACTCATTCTATCAGTAGTATTTGCATCAGCTGTGCACTCAACAAACATACTCCTTTTAGGAAAATGCGCAAGATCAGGTATTTTTAAACATTCATATCTCTAAGCCTAACTGGATAAAGGCTTAGGAATCCATTGCTTATGTGAACATAATGCAACTCTGAAGCATGTGCACTCACAAACACAGGCGCACGCGCATGTACACTCACACGCCCAGACCTGAGGTCTTTTGATTCGGCTTCTGGTTGACTAGCTCAGTTGATCCCAAGCCCCCTCTCACCTCTGTCTTGAAACCCCTTTCACCCCCTTTCTCGCTCTCTCTCTGCCCCCTCTCTCTCTGTCTCTCCCTCCCTCCCTGCAGTATCTATCTGAGATTCTCCATGAGCACAGCCAGCCTATCGTGTGCACCATCTCTGGTGCGGATGTCCATGCAGCCTTCAACACCATCGTCACCAGGATCCAGAGATTGTAAGAACTCGCTTCCTCTGCAGAACATGGTCTCTTTCTAATTCAATGGTTGTAGTTGAGAGAAATACATCTATTTAACTTTAACTTGGCTTCATTGTAAAAATTTACTGGTTTCTTGTAGACTTTTTAATGTGAATTTAACTTCAGTGGTCACCAAGGCGAGTGGATCTTATGATGATCATGATTAGGGACGTATCATTTTTGATATGTGAAACGTTTTGGTAGCCCTTTCCATTACAGTGCAGAATAAAGGGGTCATAACATGGTAATAAAGTGGAAACAAGTTACTGTTTCTCGTAATGTTTTTTCCCCACTTCTCTGGCTAGCTGTAACTGCAACGCCCAAACACCCCCCACCATCAAAGTGGCGGTGGCCGGAGACCAGAGTTACCTCAGCACCATCCTCAGGTGTTTCGTGGAGCAGCTGGCCAACAAGACGCCTGATTGGCTAAGCTACATCCGCTTCCTGGTCATCCCTGTCGGTAAGCAACAATTCAGCCAATCGCCATGGAGTCCAGAGTCGGGTTAGTCGTCAATTCCATTTCAATTCAGTAGATTTAGGGGATAAATTCCAATTCATTCGTGCATTGGAAAAGTCCACAAACTGTAGAAAATAATGGCCTATTTCCAATTCTGCACGCATAACTCATGACTCCCATAAATCATGCGTTGACGTCAAACGGAAAACTGCACGCAAAACAATAGTTACAGGAACAGATCTGATATAGGACCCTGGGTATCATAGCAGGCTAACAACATACAGACTAGAAACGTTTTCCTGTTTCTAATCAGTCTGCTCCTCCCTCTGCAGGCACTCACCCTCTGGCCAAACACATGTCTTCGTTCGACAGCAAGTTCAACAACATCTTCATGGACGCCGGCTGGAGGGACTTGTTTGGCAGACAGGAGGCCCCAACATCAGGTACAGCTAACACTTACTATGAGCCACAATACCATGTATGATAGGGATCTACTCATAATGCCAAGGCAGCAGCTACTCTTCCTGGGGTCCTGCAATATTAAGGCAGTTATATACCATTTAAAACATTCATGACATTATATTTCATAACACTTTACGCAATACATTTAGTGTGTTCCCTCAGGCCACTACTCCACTATCACATATGTGTACGTGTGTGTAGAGTGAGTGTCTATATGTATGTGTGTGTGTCTCTTCACTGTCCCCACTGTTCCACAAGGTGTATTTTTACCTGTTTTTTAAATCTGATTCTACTGCTTGCGTTACCTGATGTGGAATAGAGTTCCATGTAGTCATGGCTCTATGTAGTACTGTGCGCCTCCCATAGTCTGATCTGGACTTGGGGACTGTGAAGAGATCTCTGGTGGCATGTCTTGTGGGGTATGCATGGGTGTTCGAGCTGTGTGCCAGTATTCCAAACAGACAGCTCAGTACATTCAACTCGTCGACACCTCTCACAAAAACAAGCAGTGATGAAGTCAATCTCTCTTCCACTCTAAGCCAGGATAGACTGACATGCATGTCATCAATGTTAGCTCTCCGTGTACTTTTAAGGGCCAGCCATGCTGCCCTGTTCTGAGCCAACTGCAATTTTCCCAGGAACATCTTGTCAGGTGTCAGTGTGCAGCGGTAGGACGGAGTCAGGCGCAGGACACAGAACTGAGTAACAGACAAACTTTACTCGGAAATAAGTAAATACTAATTCCACACAGGGAAATACACCAGCTCACAGTAGTCATAAACACCAAACAAAGAAAATCACGCACAAAACCATGAGGGAACCAGAGGGTTAAATAGGGAAATAATCATAACGTGATGGGAACCAGGTGTGTACAATCAAGACAAAACAAATAGAACACAGAAACGTAGATCGGTGGCAGCTAGAAAGCCGGTGACAATGACCGCCGATAGCCGCCCTCACAAGGAGAGGCACCAACTTCGGCGGAAGTCGTGACACATCTATCAGCATTATGGTGCATTATGCGTCACAAGTCTTTCTAAATGTTCTTAAAATATACTAGTTTGTTATAATAATAATATTGTATTTATTATTTTAAACATTATTACAAAAAATATAAGTTATTATTTATGTACAGGGTATTCATAGCAGGAAGTTTTATAAAATATTTATTTAAGTGTAATATGCTCAGAGCCACACTATTAGTATATTATGATGCTTCTACTGTTGCCTTACTGTAGGTGTTGTATGATAATACAATACATGAAGAATAATAAATGGGATTTAAAAAGGGTATAAAAACAAAAACATTTCCCCACGTTTCCCCAGACAACATAGATGTGGCAGGCCGCGTGTCTCAGTACCTGGCTGGGGCAAGCGTCTCGCACCAGTGTCCCATCTCTGAGGCCATGCTCACCTACAAACAGAAAAGGTAAGGTGTGTGTGTGTGTGTGTGTGCAAGCATGCGAGTGCAGCATGAATGGGGGATATTTAAGGGTGTGTGTGTGTGCGCATGCATGCGTGTGCATGTGTGCGTGTGTTTATGAAATGTCTGGTAAAATTTAGATATTGTGTATGTAGATATTTTTGTATGCTATTATTCTCCAATAAACTATATTTGGATGATCTATTGTATCTCCCTCTACACTTAAGATGTGTCTATTTAGAGGCTACATTCTCATGAATGCATTTTTGGAAAAAGCAACACCAGTATTGCTAATTTCAACCACATTCAATCACATTCATCGACAACATTCGCTTATTCAAATTAGCACCGACAGAATATCAACATGTCGACTCCACTTTGACGGCACATATTTTGCGACAGTTGACTCATAACTCATGAACTCATGAAGAAAGAACAACGACGACTCGTACCATTTTACCACACTGAGTTTTTCTACCTTTTTCTTTCTTTCATTTGCATTCAAGGAAGAGAAGCTTGTATTTTGATTTTTACATCAGGTACCTGGCCGCAGCCTTTCGTTTGACCCCGCCCCCTTGCTGTGTTGCATTTTGTCCACCAATATAACCTGTAACCCCTTGTTGTCTAATGTCTAACTCACCCACACATCACTCACTGTTCGTCTTAACTTCACATCTGGTCTGCATCGACTACCCCCGTATTGATTAGAGTTTTTGCATGTCTTAATGACTTAACCACTTGTTTGTCTGGCTTGGTTGGCTTTTGGTTTGGATTTGGTTTGGATATGTGGACTTTGGATAATATACAACCGCATTAAAGGTACAGTCAGCAATATTACATCATCATACACTGCGGGGTGACTTCCTGCTTACAGAAGTCAACAACAAAAGTCAAATCTGCCAAGAATGCCGTTATTGGATCTTTCCAATGCCGGCATGCCTTAAAGGAGTGCCAAAATTGCAAATTGGGAAGAGCCAATAGTGGCCGTCTTGGTGGATTGAAACCCTGTTATCGTTGAAGTCTGTAAGCAGGAAGTCACCCGCTGTGGTTGATGAATCACATTGCTGACTCTACCTTTAAGGTCTCCCACACACTTTCCTCTTTAAAGTTGGGAACAGTAGGGCAAACTGTTGACGCAATGAGATCTAAGAGAGAAAGGTTGACATTGATGCGTTCTTTCCTATTACCTCCGAGAGAGAGAGGACATGTGGAGGACATCAGGAAAGAGGGGATAAGACAAGATTAAGAATAAGGTGGAGGACGAGTGTAAAGACGGAGAGATGACAGTGGAGATCTAATTAGGTGGTTTGAAGAGATGGAAGGAAGGAGGGAGGAAGAAAACGTGTGTAGTGCGGAGGTAGAGAACACCAGCCACGTGACACACTCTCTCACACACACACACACACGATACACACACCTGCGTGTGTGACCATTATTTTCAAATCTCTGCTCAGATGTCACTGTTGACCCACCTCAGAAACAATTCTGGCCTTGTAAGAGTGTAATGAGACACACTTTAAATCCACCAGGGAGGATGAGCACGGAAACATTTAAAGGTCACCTTATCGATGACCAGGCGTATAACAGGCGCAGTGCACTGTATTATAGACGCTACTCTCGAGTGTGTCTCGCGAGGGAGATGAACTTGTCATGCTCTGTTTGTCCTACCTCTTTGCTGTCCTAACATGCTTTTCTCACAGCTCTTTTAACCATGCTCTCCAAAAATACACCCTCTCTGGCCTCATTTTGCAGGTTATTTTGGTTTTGCACCAGCCATATCCAGCTTTTTGAGCTAATTTGTAGGGGATTTGTGAGTAATAGGCAAGGATAGCTTTGGTAAGACAACGGCAGCACTACCAACTTAACAAATAAGTAGTTGACTGGGACCGAACATATGAAATATGCTAATTGTACTTTAACCCTCTGTCTATAAAGGCCCCTTTACAAATACAGGGGTGAATCCTAGCTTCCACTTAAGTCAACTTTTTTCTTAGTCTCCCATTGACATCAATGAATGACTAAGTGAAAATGTACCTAAATGGAAGTTAGGATTTGCCCCACAATGTATAGCGGGTGTGGACGGCTCTGGTCCTTGAGTGCCGTAGTTCTGTAGATTTTCGTCCTTGTTTATTTTTTTTTCAGCCAATCAGTAACCTCAAGTACTGAGAAACCAAAACCAGTGGGATTGCAGAACTCACCCTGTATATTGGGTTCACATTCAATGTCACCAACAATGTTAACCCCCTCACTCACTCACTCCACCCCTCCTCCACTGCTCACGTCACGGCAGGCTTACAACGCACCTGTTTAGGGGTCGGTTGTAAGGAGCGTTCCCTGGCATTCCCATCACGGCATGACCTTAATTCCCAAAATGTTCCGGGTTTTCCAGAACCACTTGGGAGCTGCCATGTCTCATCAATTCCGATTGGACATGCCTTAGCCACACACACACACACACACACACACACACTCATTCTTCCTTCAGACCCATCACACCACCACATCCAAAACAGGGAGTGTGTTGATCCTGGAGCGTTGTGTTAACGCGAGACTAACATGATTATTTGTTATCCATTCTCTCTCCCTCAGCCCTGATGAGGACTCCTGTCAGAAGTTTGTGCCATTTATTGGGGTAAGAATATTCACTTGCAACGAAATAACGTGAGCGTTATCTTTCAGCGCTTATCTCCAGGTAGACTGGCAATTACCTGTCATTTATTTGAAGCTGTAACGATAATACACAATGAGAACAGATTTTTTTTGATAGCTGCTTTATTGAGGAAAGTTTTACTTGCAATGACTATGATATGTGGTTGTTCTTTTCTTACACTATATATACAAAAGTATGTGGACACGCCTTCAAATTAGTGGATTCGGCTATTTCAGCCACACTCGTTGCTGACAGGTGTATAAAATCGAGCACACAACCATGCAATCTTCATAGACAAACATTGGCAGTAGAATGGCCTTACTGAAGAGCTCAGTGACTTTCAACGTGGCACCGTCATAGGATGCCACCTTTCCAACAAGTCAGTTTGTCAATTTCTGCCCTGCTAGAGCTGCCCTGGTCAACTGTAAGTGCTGTTATTGTGAAGTGGAAACGTAACGGCTCAGCCGCGAAGTGGTAGGCCACACAAGCTCACAGAACGGGACCACTGAGTGCTGAAGCTCGTAGCATGTAAAAATCATCTGTCCTCTGTTGCAACACTCACTACCGAGTTCCAAACTGCCTCTGGAAGCAACGTTAGCACAATAACTGTTCGTCGGGAGCTTCATGAAATGGATTTCCATGGCCGAACAGCTGCACACAAGCCTAAGATCACCTTGCGTAATGCCAAGCGTCGGCTGGAGTGGTGTAAAGCTCGCTGCTGTTGGACTCTGGAGCAGTGGAAATAGAGAGTGATGAATTACGCTTCACCATCTGGCAGTCCGACCGACGAATCTGGGTTTGGGGGATGCCAGGAGAACGCTACCATAGTGCCAACTGTAAAGTTTGATGGAGGATAAATAATGGACTGGGGCTGTTTTTATTGGTTCGGGCTAGGCCTCTTAGTTCCAGTGAAGGGAAATCTTAACGCTACAGCCTTCTAGACGATTCTGTGCTTCCAACTTTGTGGCAACAGTTTGGGGAAGGCCCTTTCCTGTTTCAGCATGAAAATGCCCCCGTGCACAAAGTGAGATCCATACAGAAATGGTTTGTCGAGTTCGGTGTGGAAGAACTTGAATGGCCTGCACAGAGCCCTGACCCAAACCCCATCTAACACCTTTGGGATGAATTGGAACGCCGACTGCGAGCCAGGCCTAATCGCCCAACATCAGTGCCCGACCTCACTAATGCACGAATGAGATGTTCGACGAGCAGGTGTCCACACACTTTTGGTCATGTATTGTACCTTGGTTAAATGTACTTGACTGTACGTTGCTCTGGATAAGAGTGTCTGTTAAATGACCAAAATGTAAATCTCAATTGTGTTTTTTGTCCCCCCTCAGCTGGTGAAAGTGGGCATCGTTGAGCACAACCTCTCGACCTCAAGTAAGACATCCTACTCTTTATTTTCCTTTGACCTTTGACCTTGAAACTTTGACGTTTGCTTTGTATTGTCTGGTAATCCATTGTTTCGAATGAGATGGGTGGAAGAAGGGAAGACTGAGAGAGAAGGGGTCCAGCGGGCAAAATACTGTATGCATAATGTCTTAATCATTTAATATTTTGCCTGTAAAGTGGTTTTCTGGTTAAAATACATTATATAACTAGATTACAACCACTGTTAAAACCAGGTAAAGCAACGTTTTCATGACTAGATCAAGACGCCATGGGACAGACGTCATATTTTGGTTGTTAACTGGTTAGATAACCAGATTAAACCAGATAAAGATGTATTTTTCTGGTTGCTGAAAAGGCGTTAACAAAACCTCCTCCTCCCTAATATCCAGTGGACTCTGATGATGCCGTGATGGGGAGCATCAATATGTTGGCCTCCCCTCCCCCCCAGCCGGGACCACCCTACATGAAGGACCTGACCTGCACCCCGCCCCCCTCCCCCTCCGTCTCAGCCACCCTTGCCGGAGCCGGGTACGTACTGTACCCTAGCTGTCTTGTTAATTAATTTATCTTTCCTTCTCTCATAACCATTATTTGATCTGAAGGTTCAACCTTATAACTATGGCTACAACCCCCACAGAGGCCCATTGGCCACAGTAGCCAATAAAACAATTTCACAAGGTACAGACCACACCTTCCACATGAATTAGTTTCTTATTGTATTTCGGGTTCTGATGGGGTATAGCAGTTGAACTATTTGTAAACTACACTGCTCCAAAAAATAAAGGGAACACTTAAACAACACAATGTAACTCCAAGTCAATCACACTTCTGTGAAATCAAACTGTCCACTTAGGAAGCAACACTGATTGACAATAAATGTAACATGCTGTTGTGCAAATGATATAGACAACAGGTGGAAATTATAGGCAATTAGCAAGACACCCCCAATAAAGGACTGGTTTTGCAGGTGGTGACCACAGACCACTTCTCAGTTCCTATGCTTACTGGCTGATGTTTTTGTCACTTTTGAATGCTGGCGGTGCTTTCTCTCTAGTGGTAGCATGAGACGGAGTCTACAACCCACACAAGTGGCTCAGGTAGTGCAGCTCATCCAGGATGGCACATCAATGCGAGCTGTGGCAAGAAGGTTTGCTGTGTCTGTCAGCGTAGTGTCCAGAGCATGGAGGTGCTACCAGGAGACAGGCCAGTACATCAGGAGACGTGGAGGAGGCCGTAGGAGGGCAACAACCCAGCAGCAGGACTGCTACCTCCGCCTTTGTGCAAGGAGGAGCAGGAGGAGCACTGCCAGAGCCCTGCAAAATGACCTCCAGTAGGCCACAAATGTGCATGTGTCTGCTCAAATGGTCAGAAACAGACTCCATGAGGGTGGTATGAGGGCCCCACGTCCACAGGTGGGGGTTGTGCTTACAGCCCAACACCGTGCAGGACGTTTGGCATTTGCCAGAGAACACCAAGATTGGCAAATTCGCCACTGGCGCCCTGTGCTCTTCACAGATGAAAGCAGGTTCACACTGAGCACGTGACAGACGTGACAGTCTGGAGACGCCCGTGGAGAACGTTCTGCTGCCTGCAACATCCTCCAGCATGACCGGTTTGGCGGTGGGTCAGTCATGGTGTGGGGTGGCATTTCTTTGGGGGCCGCACAGCCCTCCATGTGCTCGCCAGAGGTAGCCTGACTGCCATTAGGTACCGAGATGAGATCCTCAGACCCCTTGTGAGACCATATGCTGGTGCGGTTGGCCCTGGGTTCCTCCTAATGCAAGACAATGCTAGACCTCATGTGGCTGGAGTGTGTCAGCAGTTCCTGCAAGAGGAAGGCATTGATGCTATGGACTGGCCCGCCCGCTCCCCAGACCTGAATCCAATTGAGCACATCTGGGACATCATGTCTCGCTCCATCCACCAACGCCACGTTGCACCACAGACTGTCCAGGAGTTGGCGGATGCTTTAGTCCAGGTCTGGGAGGAGATCCCTCAGGAGACCATCCGCCACCTCATCAGGAGCATGCCCAGGCGTTGTAGGGAGGTCATACAGGCACGTGGAGGCCACACACACTACTGAGCCTCATTTTGACTTGTTTTAAGGACATTACATCAAAGTTGGATCAGCCTGTAGTGTGGTTTTCCACTTTAATTTTGAGTGTGACTCCAAATCCAGACCTCCATGGGTTGATAAATTTGATTTCCATTGATAATTTTTGTGTGATTTTGTTGTCAGCACATTCAACTACAGTGAGGGAAAAAAGTATTTGATCCCCTGCTGATTTTGTACGTTTGCCCACTGACAAAGAAATGATCAGTCTAATTTTAATGGTAGGTTTATTTGAACAGTGAGAGACAGAATAACAACAACAAAATCCAGAAAAACGCATGTCAAAAATGTTATAAATTGATTTGCATTTTAATGAGGGAAATAAGTATTTGACCCCCTCTCAATCAGAAAGATTTCTGGCTCCCAGGTGTCTTTTATACAGGTAACGAGCTGAGATTAGGAGCACACTCTTAAAGGGAGTGCTCCTAATCTCAGTTTGTAACCTGTATAAAAGACACCTGTCCACAGAAGCAATCAATCAATCAGATTCCAAACTCTCCACCATGGCCAAGACCAAAGAGCTCTCCAAGGATGTCAGGGACAAGATTGTAGACCTACACAAGGCTAGAATGGGCTACAAGACCATCGCCAAGCAGCTTGGTGAGAAGGTGACAACAGTTGGTGCGGTTATTCGCAAATGGAAGAAACACAAAATAACTGTCAATCTCCCTTGGCTCCATGCAAGATCTCACCTCGTGGAGTTGCAATGATCATGAGAACGGTGAGGAATCAGCCCAGAACTACACGGGAGGATCTTGTCAATGATTTCAAGGCAGCTGGGACCATAGTCACCAAGAAAACAATTGGTAACACACTACGCCGTGAAGGACTGAAATCCTGCAGCGCCCGCAAGGTCCCCCTGCTCAAGAAAGCACATATACAGGGCCATCTGAAGTTTGCCAATGAACATCTGAATGATTCAGAGGAGAACTGGGTGAAAGTGTTGTGTTAAGATGAGACCAAAATGGAGCTCTTTGGCATCAACTCAACTCGCTGTGTTTGGAGGAGGAGGAGGAATGCTGCCTATGACCCCAAGAACACCATCCCCACTGTCAAACATGGAGGTGGAAACATTATGCTTTGGGGGATTTTTTCTGCTAAGGGGACAGTACAACTTCACCGCATCAAAGGGACGATGGACGGGGCCATGTACCGTCAAATCTTGGGTGAGAACCTCCTTCCCTCAGCCAGGGCATTGAAAATGGGTCGTGGATGGGTATTCCAGCATGACAATGACCCAAAACACACGGCCAAGGCAACAAAGGAGTGGCTCAAGAAGAAGCACATTAAGTTCCTGGAGTGGCCTAGCCAGTCTCCAGACCTTAATCCCATAGAAAATCTGTGGAGGGAGCTGAAGGTTCGAGTTGCCAAACGTCAGCCTCGAAACCTTAATGACTTGGAGAAGATCTGCAAAAAGGAGTGGGACAAAATCCCTCCTGAGATGTGTGCAAACCTGGTGGCCAACTACAAGAAACGTATGACCTCTGTGATTGCCAACAAGGGTTTTGCCACCAAGTACTAAGTCATGATTTGCATTAAAATGCAAATCAATTTATAACATTTTTGACATGCGTTTTTCTGGATTTTTTTGTTGTTATTCTGTCTCTCACTGTTCAAATAAACCTACCATTAAAATTATAGACTGATCATGTCTTTGTCAGTGGGCAAACGTACAAAATCAGCAGGGGATCAAATACTTTTTTCTTTACATACAGTGAGGGAAAAAAGTATTTAATAAGATTATTTTATTCATTCAGATCTAGGATGTGTTATTTTAGTGTTCCCTTTATTTTGTTGAGCAGTGTATATATTATTAATTTAAAAGGCCAAAGATGGACCAATCTGGAGCGAGTGAGAGAGGATATCCATCCTTCGCCACCCCACCCCACTTTCCTGCCACTCCACATACTCCGCATACTTTGAATGACCTTTCTCCATCCAGATGTTCCTTGGAGACCAGATGTTGGGTGGGGAAGGGGGAACGACCACTTGTCTTCTGTGTCTTTCACTGGAGTTCTACTGGACCCTTTCTCCTCTTCCTTTTTATGACTTGACCTGGAAGTTGTACATAATAAACTGGCTACAGCCCCACACATCCACGCACAAGTTCAGATGGTACTATACCTGGCAGTTTGGGCCTTTTCTTACCTTTCACGCCTACAAAACGTTCCTATGACGTTCTTATTACGTTCCTGTTACGTTCATAAAATGTTTTTCTCCCATATACCTCCGCCGTGCAGCTCTCCGGTGACGGGCGGGGAGGTGATGGGGCTCCAGGTGGACTACTGGACATGTCACGGCGCCGACAAGAAGAAGGAGGGCGAGAAGCGCGACGTGGGAATCAAGAATACCCTAAAGAGCAACTTCCGCTCACTGCAGGTGTCCCGCATCCCCAACGGAGGAGAGCTGACCCCCCCTCCCGGCATGGCCATGACCGTCGTCATGAAGGAGAAGAACAAGAAAGGTGGGTGGCGCTTTACTGAAAGCCAATGGGTTGAATGCGTTATTACCTGTTATAAGCATGTATGCGACCTTACAACTCATAGCATGTTATGTCTTTCTATATGGAAATGTGTACCTGATGAAGAAGACATCTTTTTCTGGTTGTAATCTGGCCAAATACAGCAACAACCAGGTGTTGTGTTGATGTCGTCATGAAAACGACGTCTTTACCTTTACATCTTTAGTAAAACAATTTATTTATTTTATTTTGTAGCCTGTATGGCAAATTATCTCTTTACTTCACTGATGTCCTCTCTCTCGCTTCTCTTTCTCTTGCTTTGATGAGCAGTGATATTCCTGAGTAAAAAGCCCAAGGAGAAGGAGGTGGACTCCAAGAGCCAGGTGATCGAGGGCATCAGTAGGCTGATCTGCACTGCCAAACACCAGCACACCATGCTGAGAGGTACAGGCCTGACAAACACACACACACACACTCACACGTAAGCATACACACACACCCACACATAGGGCTGTTGCGGTGACCATCAGTGCTTGACTTGGGCAGGAGCTCACTGGAGCTGAGTACCGGCACATCACATTTTCTACTGCTTGAGCTCCTGTTCCTCTTATAGAATATTAGCTCAAAAGTATTGTGGAGCTCCTGCACCAAAATATAAACAGTACCTGCACCCAAAATGAATACTGGCACCTATTTCAGTCCAAGTCAAGCACTGGTGACCATATTATCGCCACACCTGCAGGCACGCGTCATGACCGCAGTCAAATTCCACGTGACCGTTGAGTCACGGTAAACTCCTCTGTTAGTAGTACCCAACAAGCTAACGACCATCAGGTCCTAATGGCCTGGTACTCAGCGCTCTATTGTCCCTCTAACCACTCTGACATCAATGCAAATAAAATCGAAAATCACATCAAACACTTTATCATCAAAACAGCATCATGCTTTTAAAACTCACCTCACTGTGATTGATCAATTTGAAGAAAGAAGTTCAACAGCAGGTTGAAACTGAGGGGAAGACATGGTTGTTGTGGATGTTGTTTCAAAGCCTGACATAATGAAATGGACAGCGCTTTCTAAGGTGATGATTAATTCAAAACCCCCATACGCATATTTCAGCTTTTGCATACGCATAGGCCTATACAGTATTCATCCCCCTTGGTGTTTTTCCTATTTTGTTGCATTACAACCTGTAATTTAAATTGATTTTTATTTGCATTTCATTTAATGGACATACACAAAATAGTCCAAATTGGTGAAGTGGAATGAAAAAATAACTTGTTTCAAAAAAGTATAAAAAATAAATAATGGTAAAGTGGTGCGCGCATATGTATTCACCCCCTTTGCTATGAAGCCCCTAAATAAGATCTGGTGCAACCAATTAGCTTCAGAAGTCACATAATTAGTTAAATAAAGTCCACCTGTGTGCAATCTAAGTGTCACAACACCACTAAGTCTGCAGTCTGCAACACCACTAAGCAAGGTGCACCACCAAGCAAGCGGCACCATGAAGACCAAGGAGTTCTCCAAACAGGTCAGGGACAAAGTTGTGGAAAAGTGCAGATATGGGTTGGGTTATAAAGAAATATCAGAAACTTTGAACATCCCACGGAGCACCATTAAATCCATTATTAAAAGATGGAAAGAATATGGCACCACAACAAACCTGCCAAGAGAGGGCCGCCCACCAAAACTCACAGACCAGGCAAGGAGGGCATTAATCAGAGAGGCAACAAAGAGACCAAAGATAACCCTGAAGGAGCTGCAAAGTTCCACAGCGGAGATTGGAATATCTGTCCATAGGACCACTTTAAGCCGTACACTCCACAGAGATTGGCTTTACGGAAGAGTGGCCAGAAAAAAGCCATTGCTTAAAGAAAAAAATAAGCAAACACGTTTGGTGTTCGCCAAAAGGCATGTGGGAGACTCCCCAAACATATGGAAGAAGGTACTCTGGTCAGATGAGACTAAAATTTAGCTTTTTGGCCATCAAGGAAAACGCTATGTCAGGCGCAAACCCAAAACCTCTCATCACCCCGAGAACACCATCCTGCCTCATGTTGTGGGGATGTTTTTCATCGGCAGGGACTGGGAAACTGGTCAGAATTGAAGGAATGAAGGATGGTGCTAAATACAGGGAAAATCTTCCAGAGATTTGAGACTGGGACTGAGGTTCACCTTCCAGCAGGACAATGACTCTAAGCATACTGCTAAAGCAACACTTGAGTGGTTTAAGGGGAAACATTTAAATGTCTTGGAATGGCCTAGTCAAAGCCCAGACCTCAATCCAATTGAGAATCTGTGGTATGACTTAAAGATTGTTGTACACCAGTGGAATCCTTCCAACTTCAAGGAGCTGGAGCAGTTTTGCCTTAAAGAATGGGCAAAAATCCCAATGGCTAGATGTGCCAAGCTTATAGAGACATAACCCAAGAGACTTGCAGCTGTAATTGCTGCAAAAGGTGGCTCTACAAAGTATTGACTTTGGGGGGGTGAATAGTTATGCACGCTCAAATTTTCTTGTTTGTTTCACAATAAAAATATTTTGCATCTTCAAAGTGGTAGCCATGTTGTGTAAATCAAATGATACAAACCCCCCAAAAATCATGTTTTTTGGTTAATTGATTGTGTAGGGCAGAGTTAGCCTACAATTATAGTGATTTTTTTTTTTTTTTTTTAAGCCTAGTAATAGGGAATTTTGTATATTTTCATAATTAATAGGCTCACACATTACCTTTAGCTACAGAATATCTCACCACTGTGCTTTTCCATGTCCTCCTCTCTCGCCTTCATTCATTTCTCGAGCGTGCAGCGAGAGAGGCTGTCAACAGTTTAAATGAAATATGTTTCTTTGTGAAAATATGTTACTATCGATGTTCCCAAACGCCCAAATTAAGCACTGGGGTAGCTGCAGAAACAGGGTTGGAGAGCCCATAGCATAAATAGTTTGGGCGGAATATCACTTGTCACGCAGCGAGGGGCTGAATGCTCCTCAAATAGTGGTTGATGCATGGGAGGGATATAAGTGTTCTTATAAGACCAGACTTTTCTATATGCGGTCCTGTGTGAAAGCAGAAAGAGGAGGATCCCAGCTGCTACTATATTTATTTCTCAGCTGCTAATATTAAGTACATGCTCCACTATAAATGAATAGCCTACCAGGCATGATTGAAAAAACGAACCGTGGAAAGCTGCCTCCATTTACTATTCGAGGCACTTGATGAGAGCGCAGCGTGTGAAGCCTGAGGCAAGGAACAGAGCACAAGCTTTTTTTGCGACTTTCTTAAATCGTCAATAGGCTATAGTCGCATCATGCAGCCCATATATGTTTTGATTTCTAAGACATTCTAAGGTTTGTATCAACACAACTAAAATTGCCAAATAAATCTAAATCTAGCATATAGGACCTGTTTCAAATGATCACTTTTACGCTCAACATAGCCACTTCATATGGGCACTCACTCCGGAATAGGAAAAATATCCTTTCTATTTTATTCAGCTAAGTTCAATTATATTCTTCTTACTATAAAATCATATAATATAAAATAATGGCACGGGATTTATAAGCATATCTTGTCTGCTAAATGAACTAGCCTACAGCCTGTGGCATGGCCCAAAATACATATATTATCTTCTTCTGAAATACATTTTCTTCATATAATAATGTTTCTTTAGACCTGCCTAAAATAAATAATGGATTTATTGTGATGGTGTATATTAAATGGATTTTGATGGTGTATATTAAATGTAGATGTTCCAAAGTCGCACATCAGCGGCTTGTATGCGTGGAGGCTAAACGTGTTTATGTTAATTAGCTGTCAGTTACCGTGAGACCGACAGTAATTCGACAATAAACGGCTGATAAAATGTCAAGACCGCAACAGCCCTACCCACACACCCCACTCTGCAACCCTTCAATGCAAGCATGCACCCACATGTTCAATCATACGTGTATACTACATACTCATTCTGTTTATACACATACTGTAGAGTAGGTGCTGAAGACACACACACATAGGTTAATGTGAATTTTCTGAATAGCCTCAATTCAATCTTTTGAGTCTTTAAGAAGTGCAGTATCGCCACCAAGTGGTTGAAAATTAACACTTTTGCATATTTTTCTCCTTTCTCTCTCTCTCCATAGTGTCCATTGACGGCGTGGAGTGGAATGACGTCAAGTTTTTCCAGCTGGCCGCCCAGTGGCCCACTCACGTCAAGCACTTCCCTGTTGGCATCTTCGGCTACACCAAGCCCACCATGTGACATATCACTGCCACCTAAACCCAAGTATGGGTAGCTCCAGCCCAATATGGCGACCGGAGTATGGGCGAGTGGGTGTGTCGAAAGGAGTGGGTGTATTGAAAGCGAATCAGCTAATTGGGCAGATTTGTTGCCACTCAAGACCGTTTTGCGTGGCTGATTGGGCTGCACGCCGAGTCGATAGTCCGCCAACCAGTGCACCGGTTTTGTATCAAGGTGCCTGCCGACCGGAGGTGCTTCCCACTGGGCAGCTGTGTCACGTTGTCGCCAGCGGTAGCTAATGGGGGGATATTTTTTTTCTCCCATGATTTTATTTAAAGTAGGATAGCAGCCTACAAAATAAATAACTACTATTGATAACCATAGAGATTTCACATTGATACATACATACAGTCTACTCAATGGGCAGGATATGAAGGGCAACAACACCTGGACACAGTGTCCTTGCTCCCGCTTGCCAAGCACCACTGTCCCAGCATGGGAAGTAGCTATCTAGTAGCCAATATCAGGGTGACAGTCACAGTGAGCACACGCATACAAGCAACAGTACACCCATCATCAGTACTTTTAATAAAAAATAAAAAATCATCAGTTTTACAACTTAAAATGTACAATTATTTGTGTAAAAATAACTAAATACTCATCCTTTGGCCGACTCAGACTCAAGTCCAAACTCTCGCAGTACGATAGTTGTATGGTAAGAACCGGACAAAAAAAACTGCTCAATCAAAACCATCTAGCCTATAGCAGAGCGCTTTTGACACACCCACTTCTTTCCACATGCCCACTACTTCCCTTTCGACACACCCACTCGCCCTTACTCCGGTCGACATATTGGGCTGCAGCTACACCCTCCCTAAACCCTGACCCCAGAACAGTCCTTATCATCTCCCATAGAGAGAGACGGGCTGGATTCCATTCTGAAAAATCACTCCCTTCCTTCTGTCCTTTAAAATGGTCCTCATCTCCCATAGAGAGACTGGGGCTGGGTTCAATTCTGAAAAAATCACTCCGTTCCCTTTGTCCTTTGAACAGTCCTCATCTCCCATAGAGAGAGACAAGCTGGAGTCCATTCTGAAAAATCACTCCCTTCCTTTCTGTCCTTTGATATTTGTATTTACTAGGTATTGAGGCTATCAATATGGTAATATCAATAATGGCTATCAATATGGTAATAGCTCCATCAAGTGAAGATTATAGGTCCTTATATGCTGGTTCCCAATGTTTCAAAATGCAATTATTATAAATATATTTCTAAGTTTGAAATGAATCCAACTCTTTCAGCTCTCTGTGGGCTCTCCAAGTTACCAAAGGTAGTGGGGAAGGCTGGGAGTAATCCACCAGATTGGAACCCAGCCAAGGCTGCTCTGACTAAGCAAAAAACTTAAACAAACCCCCTAGTCCTTTTCCTGTGGAAACTGTCCAGTTACAAACCTGTGTTCCCAGTATAGAATGGATGTTGTTGACTGTTTTATACACCAGCAAAAAAAAGAAGGAAATAACAACACGTTTTGTACAAAAATGTATGCTGCCTTTTAAGTATAATAGTGTATATTGTGGTTAGACACTTATAATGGCCACCTGTAATGGCAGCTTTGTTGGCACTTTGTTTTGTTACTATATTATTATTTCTGTGAAATCCTATGTGGGTAAATGTCCTGTATATAATGTAAGAGGATCAAAGGGGTGTGTTGGAGTGTGTGTTCGCAATGTGTGCCGGGTGGCAGTGTGTGTTACTGATTTTTAGGGGAACGGGTGGGATGCTAAGAGAGGAATTGCTGTGAAATTTGCAGAGGAACCCCTGTTGCTATGGAGAGATGTATTTCGTTATCATAATTTTTGTGAGAAAAGTGACTTACTCAAGTTTTTCATACACTACTTTCTAGCTAGGATACTTGCCTTCTTGATTTAGAAGCACATTGTACGGAAACAGAATAGGGACAATCAGTAACCAAGAAACTTGGCACTGTATAACGAGAGACATTCTTCCGAACATAGGCGTAAGTGAGTGGGATGTACCCTTAGGCGAGTTCAATGCAGTGACTTCACTTGTGAATTTGTGAAGAGGGCCCTAGGTGCATGCAAGAATGTATACACACAAACGTGAATAGGAGAGAGAAGAGTGAGGGAGGGAGAGGAAAGAAGGAGACAAATGTCTTGTAGCCCTGCTCTAACACACCTGGTTAGCCTACTGTCTCTGCAAAGGGTTCAGCAGTGCAGTTTTCAGTAATACCCTTTTCACACTACTACTGAGTCGATCCAAGCCGAGCTGTACTGCACTGGCCTGGTTACGCATCCACTATAGTTGCTGGAACTGTGTTCAAAATGACCATGTGAAAAGAAAATACAGTTAAACACAGTACAGTTTGGGTTGGTACAGTAGTGTGAAAAGGGTATAAGAATTAACTATTTACCAGTGACTTTGAAGTGGTGTTCTTTTTTCTAACTTCTTGAAAGACTGGATTCCCTTTACGAAACTAGCGTGCCGTATTCAACAATGAACTAATTGCTGTCTACTGTGCTCTGTTTTTATACTCTCTTCAAAGATAGACCCACTCATAACGTTGAGTCAAAAAGGGCCACAGGCTTCATTGGTTTTGAGGGAATTGCCAGGATTGAGTCTGGGTGCAGTTTGAGGGTACCATTTTAATGTCAGGAATGTTGTTGTATTGTGTGTTGTTTTTTCATGAGGTGTGTTTTCTCATAGACCTATGAGGGAAATAACGTCATGTGCCTCTTCAGTCGAGGCTATGCAGGACACTGGAAGGAACCTGGAAGTCAAAACATCAAAGATTCCTTCCTTAGTTATTTCGCTTCCATCTTTTGACCTTTTGTTTGTGTTGTCTAATGTGACTGGACACGAAAAATGCATTTCATTTGGATAAAAGTGTGTTTTGGAGATTTTAAGTGTTTTGCATGTGCTGAGAAGGGATACTGTGTAACCCCATTTGTCAATTTCAACCCTTTGAAAACGATGGCTTCTCTTGCGATTAGATACTACATGTATAGGTATTACATTTGACATATTTTTTGTTAATCTTCACCATGGTAGCTGAGTATTAACAACAGTGTATGTTACCGTATGTTTTACCCTTTCTTCATGCATTTCTGATGGTCAAGGTGTCTCATGTTTTTGCCTCGGAAAGAGGGAAGGTCTTCAGTCAATCCCACTCATTTGACTGTACAATGTTCCACTATTTCATGAAAACAAATATAGAATATATATACAGAAGAATGTGGACACCCCTTCAAATTTGTGGATTCGGCTCTTTCAGCCACAACCGTTGCTGACAGGTGTATAAAATCAAGCACACAGTCATGTTATCTCCATTGACAAACATTGGCAGTAGAATGGTCTTACTGAAGAGCTCGGTGACTTTCAACGTGGCACCATCATTGGATGCCACCTTTCCAACAAGTCAGCTCGTCAAATTTCTGCCCTGCCAGAGCTGCCCCGGTCAACTGCATATTCATGCCCATGATTTTGGAATGAGATGTTGGTCATGTAGTGTATGTATACATAACTGATACATAAATATGTTCCACTACTTCATAATACATATTTATATTATAGCACTACTTTTGGGAAGTCAAGCGGCACAAAGTAATACCAAGAAAAACTGGACAGTCAAATAACTCCAACATTGAGCTTTACAGCTCTTTTAAGTATATTAAAGTTTGCAGATGTTTTTGCACAAACATTATTTGAAATGATGTGACAGACAGTATTCTTCTTTTTTAAATGAACCACTAAAGAATACAAGGTAAAATCTCTTGTTTTTATGATGTCAGTATGTATTGTTTCATATCAGTTTCTGTTTATTGAAATATCTTTGGTTTTATTTACATCTTACTCTTTATTAAGTTTTTGTATGGCCATTTTATGATTCTAACCCTTTTTAAGAAAAGAGTTGAGCTCTTTTGTAAAGAAATTCTGTTTAGAAATTGGGTTTTGAAGTGTTGTAAGTGAAAACAGGCTATTAAATGAGTGTTGAGAGAATTTGTGTTGTTTTATTACTGTTTCAATTTGGAAAGATACTCACGTTGTCATAATACCATGCACCTATTAACCATACTGAGACCTGTCTTTGCATACAGAACACACGCATACAGAAAATGAGCTCATGTCTGAGGCTGGACAGTGTTACATGGTGTTGGATTCCCCTTACCAACAGCAGATGGCAGAGTCATTGTACACATCTGCATCATGATCTGAATCTTTCAATTTAATGTTAATAAGGTCAGATATTCCACACACCAGAGCTTAATTTCATGTTTGGATTTAATATTAATTAAATCCGATCCAACTTTGGTTGTCAAATAGGAAGCCTGCACCCTCCCTCTCTGCCATCTGTGCCACTCAGAGGCATGTTCATCTTCTCATAAGCACAATCAACAATCGCTGACTTGGGCAAGCATCCAGTCTCACCATCCGTATCTGATACAGATTCCAAAGAAGGCGAAGGCAAGGATTCAATTAGATCACGCATTGTAGAGCGCTGTCAACAATGTGGCTCTTAAAGGCATCTATATGAACCCAGGTCTGCTGACGATAGTCCTCCAAATATACTGTATGGATATACTGTATGGTTCAAATGTTTTGCAGATACGAGCAAGTCTACAAGATAAACACAAATGGTTTCTAGCAAATCATTTGGTTTTAAATCAAAGTCCCATATCATACTGTTTGGTACACGACAAAGAATAAACTCCACAGCTGGCAATTTTTTTCATTCATGCAATTGATGGAACAATCCTTGAAAGTGTTGATTTTTTAAAAGTATTTGGATTTGTTTGATTCATCTTTTGGAAAGCATATTGATTATCTAAGAAAAACAATTAACTATAAGCTTGGGTTACTATACAGATCTAAGAACTGTTTTACTGTATCCATTAGAAAGACATTAACCCAACTGCTGCTTCCTATCCTAGACTATGGTGACATCATCCGCACCGTAGAAAAGCAATTTTAACCAATGGCTTAATCAAAATTATTCTGTGAGTTGAGGGCAAAATTAAAATAATTTTTGCTAATGTGTTAAAGTGTGTTTACTAAACAAACTGCTCGAAGTGAGCTGAATTTGGACAAGCTTGTTGAGTAAAATAAAAATTAATGTTTGCTAAAAACCACTCGAAACCGCACTCATCATTATCATATTTCACAGCATGTATTGCAGGTTGATTTTCAGAATTGTTTGTTTCAATACCTGTGTTTTTGCATATACATTGATTGGTTGAGTAATCTTATGCTACACAAACATAAATAACATATATTTTCTAAACTAATCCAATCTGTTAGAAGTTGGACTTATTGCACCCATTACTGAGATGGCTGTTCCAGTTGATGTGGTTTAGGTAGTCTCAATAATCAATCTTCCCTACCCCGGCAGTCATTCTCAATTTCCTCACTCTGGCTGTATTCCAATAGGAATTACATATTACTTTGCAGGCCAGCATAATGTGACTTGCACGCTTAATGTAGCCTGTAAACCAGGAGTTTCAGACCACTGTGTTAGGGTGTAACTAGGCTAGGGATGTGACAAATTTTTTAAAAATCAGTTTTCCGTTAATACGAAAATGGTGCCATTTCTGAGTGTCAGTATTCTTGAAACGGAAGAGACTGATTAGTTGCCGTACTTCCGAGAACACAAACACTCATCTCTTTCATAGCGAGCTAGCGTGGGACTTAGAGAGAGGGGAGGGGCACAGTATAGGCAGGTCGGCCACCAAACAGACAGAGTCAGAACTGTGCACTAGGCCTAACTATCAGCAATCAAAAGCTGCAATGTTTTGCAACATCTGTAAAAAAAGGGCATATCATCAATTCATGGACTAGGTTGCATATTAAGATGCAACACTTCACTCTCACACGAGCCCTTTGACTAGTAGGAACACACACTGGTGTGATCATTCTACAGTGGTCCCTGCAGTGTACGCTTAAACCAGTGTGATTGGAACACTTCATTAGAATGTCAAGTTACGATTGACACAACAGTCAGCATTTGAGCTGGCCACATTGTTTTTTCACAGAAACATTTTGCACAAACACAGTCTCTACAACATTATGTCCTCAATGTGAGCAGTTTATTTTTTAGATGCAATGTTCAGGCATTCACAGAAGTAGCAACAGCATAACACAATTATCATCCAAATTCAGAAAATGTAGGCTACATTAGTCCTATGTCACGAACGTTGAGAGACGGGTCAGACCAAGGAGCAGCGTGGTATACGAACATGTTTATTTATATTAAACACCAAAACAACGTAACGTGAAGTCCAAGGCTATACACAATACAAGCCAACACGGAACAAGATCCCACAAACATAGTAGGCAACTGGGCTACCTAAGTATGATCCCCAATCAGAGACAACGAGCGACAGCTGTCTCTGATTGGGAATCACACCCGGCCAAACATAGAAACACAATACCTAGAATACAAACATAGAATGCATCACATAGATCTCCACACCCTGACTCAACATACAAGACTTCCATACGCCAGGGCGTGACATCCTAGCGCTAACTGAGTAAAGAGTGAGTCATATTTAAGCCAACTCTCAGCTGATAGAAATCATAATCTGAATTAGCTAATAGCAATTACTATTTACAATTCATCATATCACGGGTGAGCTCACCAGTGATCGAAATAATTGAGTAAAACACTTTCTAAAAGTTAAAAGTAACCCCACAGTAGATAGAGTTTGTGCACGCCACCATGTTTATTTTTGCATTAACCAAAGATAAGAAGAGGTGACAAGAAGAGTTGGGTCTGTTTGCAGTATGCATGTTGAAGGCGAAGGGGGTGTGTCGTTTACCATCATTCACTTCCCATCATTCACTTCTGGAAGTTTACTCTCTCTCTCTCTACCGCACATGCTGTCTCGACCTCTGATTGCTTGGCTATGAAAAGCCAACTGACATTTACTGCTGAGGTGGGTCCCAGGTAGGGCTGGAAAGGAAGAAGTGGAGACAGTCTTTTGAAAGGGTCCTCTGTAGCTCAGCTGGTAGAGCACGGCGCTTGTAACGCCAAGGTAGTGGGTTCGATCCCCGGGACCACCCATACACAAAAATGTATGCACGCACGACTGTAAGTCGCTTTGGATAAAAGCGTCTGCTAAATGGCATATTATTATTATTATTATTATTAAAGGGAGCTGTAGAAAATGGCATCCCTTGAGAGGGCAAGAATGAGATGTACACTACCATTCAAAAGTTTGGGGTCACTTAGAAATGTCCTTGTTTTTGAAAGAAAAGCATTTTTTTTGTCCTTTAAAATAACATCAAATTGATCAGAAATACAGTGTAGACATTGTTAATGTTGTAAATGGCTATTGTAGCTGGAAACGGCTGATTTCTAATGGAATATCTACATAGGCGCACAGAGGCCCATTTTCAGCAACCATCAGTCCTGTGTTCCAATGGCACGTTGTGTTTGCTAATCCAATATGATCATTTTAAAAGTCTAATTGATCATTAGAAAACCCTTTTGCAATTATGTTAGCACAACTGAAAACTGTTGTGCTGATTAAAGAAGCAATAAAACTGGCCATCTTGAGACTAGTTGAGTATCTGGAGCATCAGCAATTGTGGGTTTGATTACAGAATCAAAATGGCCAGAAACAAATAACTTTCTTCTGAAACTCATCAGTCTATTCTTGTTCTGAGAAATGAAGGCTATTCCATGCGAGAAATTGCTAAGAAACTGAAGATCTCGTACAACGCTGTGTACTACTCCCTTCACAGAACAGTGCAAACTGGCTCTAACCAGAATAGAAAGAGGAGTGGGAGGCCCCGGTGCACAACTGAGCAAGAGGACAAATACATTAGAGTGTCTAGTTTGAGAAACAGATGCCTCACAGGTCCTCAACTGGCAGCTTCATTAAATAGTACCCACAAAACAACAGTCGCAACGTCAACAGTGAAGAGGCGACTCCGGGATGCTGACCTTCTAGGCAGAGTTGCAAAGAAAAAGCCATATCTCAGACTGGCCAATAAAAATAAAAGATAGGCAAAAGAACACAGACACTGGACAGAGGAAGATTGGAAAAAAGTGTTATGGACAGACAAATCGAAGTTTGAGGTGTTCGGATCACAAAGAAGAACATTTGCTGGAGGAGTGCTTGATGCCATCTGTCAAGCATGGTGGAGGCAATGTGATGGTCTGGGGTGCTTTGGTGGTGGTAAAGTGGGAGATTAGTACAGGGTAAAAGGGATCTTGAAGAAGGAAGGCTATCACTCCATTTTGCAACGCCATGCCATACCCTGTGGACGGCGCTTGATTGGAGCCAATTTCCTCCTACAACAGGACAATGACCCAAAGCACAGCTCCAAACTATTCAAGAACTATTTAGGGAAGAAGCAGTCAGCTGGTATGCTGTCTATAATGGAGTGGCCAGCACAGTCACCGGATCTCAACCCTATTGAGCTGTTGTGGGAGCAGCTTGACCGTATGGTACGTAAGAAGTGCCCATCAAGCCAATCCAACTTGTGGGAGGTGCTTCAGGAAGCATGGGGTGAAATCTCTTCAGATTACCTCAACAAATTGACAACTAGAATGCCAAAGATCTGCAAGGCTGTAATTGCTGCAAATGGAGGATTCATTGACGAAAGCAAAGTTTGAAGGACACAATTATTATTTATATTAAAAATCATTATTTCTAACCTTGTCAATGACTACATTTCCTATGTATTTTGCTATATCTATTCAAACTAATTTCATGTCTGTTTTCATGGAAAACAAGGACATTTCTAAGTGACCCCAAACTTTTGAACAGTATTGAATGTTAGAAGAAGTATAATATTATCATAAGGAGACGTATACTTGGAATACGGAGAAGGAATGGAGGGAAAAGGAGAGGCAGAGGAGGTTGAAGAGAGAGAGGGAGGAAGAGGGTGAACTTGAGTTGGGTAAAAATGGCGGGGAAAAGGGAGATGGTTTGTCGAAGAAGAATGGTAGAAAGTGTAAGCAGAGTGAGCCGTACGCCGGATCGAGGTCTGGAGGAGAAATGGAAGTGAATGAGGGCGAATTATCGGAGGTGGCAGGTGTGGTGAAGTTCTCGGAGCCCGAGGCTTGCACTGATGCTCAGGATAAAGATGAGTCTGTGACGGTAGGAGTGACATTTTGGGAGAAGTGACAGGGTGGCGTGAGTGGTGAAACAGAAGAGTCATCGTATGTTCTTTTGAGTTTTGATGTTGTCTTTGCCCGACAAAGTGATGTTAGGATATTTCAGTTATCCCGTACGAGCTTATGTGCAAAATACATTACGTTATTACAGGTGTCAAGCTTATGGGCATGTGGCAGCAGTGTGTAGGAGGGAGGTTCCTAGGTGTGATAAGTGTGCAGAAGGGCACAAAGGAATGTGTAGCATTGGGGAAAGAAGCGGTATGTGTTAATTGTAGGTGCCTATTGGGCTGGGGATCAGAAATGTCCGGTGCGAGAGAGGCAGGTTGAGGTTACCAGGGTTAGATTAGAGCAGAGGATGTCGTATGCTGAGGCAGTGAAGAAAGTTGAGGAAGATGGGTCAAGGGGAGGGATCCTGAGAGGATTCGTGTGAGTAGTAGATCTGTATCAGTACAGAGGGATATGTCAATGAGTGATATATGCTTCAGTAAGATTGGCTTTTTAGCGTTCATAACAATGGTTATCAACTGTACTGCAGGGATGGAACAACGCAGAAAATAAAGGTTGTGGTGGCAGCTGCAGAGAAGAGATTTGACGTCAGAAGAGTTACAGGGTGTGTTGAGTGGTGGTGTCCCATCCTTTCAGGCTGTTGGCCTGAGGTAGGACTAGATGGGTTTAAATAGTGGAGTAGGGTGGTGGGTTTTTAATGAGTGTAGGGTTGGATGGTATGGTATTTGTTGATTTATTTATAAGTCTAGTTGGTGACGGTAATGCAACATTTATTAGCTGCCAATCGAAGAAGAAGAAGAAGAAGACGGACCTGTTGGTTCTGACCTGTTGCACCCTCAATAACCACTGTGATTATTATTTGACCCTGCTGGTCATCTATGAACGTTTGAACATCTTGAAGAACGATCTAGCCTTAATGGCCATGTACTCTTATAATCTCCACAGGCACAGCCAGAAGAGGACTGGCCACCCCTCAGAGCCTGGTTCGTCTCTAGGTTTCTTCTTAGGTTCTTGCCTTTCTAGGGAGTTTTTCCCAGCCACTGTGCTTCTACATCTGCATTGCTTGCTCTTTGGGGTTTCTGTATAAGCACTTTGTGACATCGGCTAATGTAAAAAGGGCTTTATACATACATTTGTTTGATTGAGTGAACCATCCCTTTACCTCATTTTGATATAACATCTTTGGTCGGACAGGCTTTTACGTGACACCCAGAATGCATTGAATGATGTCAACAAAATAGCTTAGCATTAGCTCAACATAATCAGTACAACCTTCAAAAAAGTATTTTACACACATCATATGTGTCCATTACAATCTATACAAGAATCGGAATGCATGATTTGTCATAGTACTTGAAAACGTGAATTAAACAGTGAATAAAGAAATGATTACCAAACAAAAAAATTATGATAGTGATTTATTGATACAAGTGACCCGTGCTAACGTTACTGATGATTTGTCGCCACAGATGGTTTCTTTACGTTTCTACCGTTGTGGCTAGATGGAGTAGCTAGGCCTACAACAGCTCTATCTAGTGGTCCTGTCGGGGACAACAGTTGTTGACAACTGTAGCGTTGTAGCTAAGCTTAACCCTAACTATTTTCCTAACCTTAACCTCATTCTCTTAACCTCCTACGTTAATTCACCTGACCTGCTACATTAGTTTTCCTAACCTGCCACGTTAATTATCCTAACCTGCCATGTTAATTATCCTTACCTGCTATGTAAACAAACCATCTGTGGATGTTTCACCACACCAGCAGCCAATCACGTCACCCCTGACACTCATTTGGAGCTAATCAGTGTTGTTGTTCATGTATGTAGCCAGCTACCGCATTGAGAAACCTGAATCTGAGGACCCCTTGCTCACCAACGAAGTCCCAGGTCCCTCTGAAGATGCTGGTGGTGATAGAGGCACACCAACAGTGGGTGAAGTACAGGAGGTCTGCGTTAGCTGGAAGGCTGGCAGCCATTTCATCCCTCCTGGCCCTGCTGTTGGCTTTGATGAGTCCCAGTCTCGAGTGCAAAGCCCCATGCCATCTCCCTCTAAGGCAGAGTGCTTCAAGCTGTTTCTGACAGAGGAGCTGGTTGGGAACATAGTGGAGGAGACTAATCGCTATGAGAAGAGAGCCACAGGGAAGGTGGACCCCTTGACGGGAGAGAGAAAGATCAAACCAGAATGTGTGCTTGACTATAATTGCAAAATGGGGGCAGTGGATAAGGCGGACATGATAAACAGCTTTGTGGCATGTGCTTGGAAAACCACCAAGTGGTATAAGACTATATTTTTATATCTGATCGACACTGCTGTCCTCAATGGCCACATAGTTCACCGCCAGCGAACAAGTGAGTTGATTACTGAACAAGGTTTTTTGTAATTGGACATACAGTTCACATTCAAATCACATACAGTTCCATTATGCAATTACAGTGACAATATCTCACCCACCTCCCCACTCCCTCATCATCCTCTCCACTCCCTCATCCTCCCTACTCCCTCTCCAAAAAAGTATGTTGCTATCATATAAAAGCTATCCTCAATCTTCGGCATGAAAGATTTCCAGTTCCAGTTATGATGTTGGCAAGTTATGTTCAACACTGTGTGTGTGTGTGGTTTCTGAAAGTACATAATAAAGAGGAATTATTAGTAATTCGAATAAAATATCAGGATATAGCAATAAAACAATATTACAAGTAACATGATAACTGAAGAGCTCCACAAAGACTCCACAACGGGATAGCACAGAGCTATGCAGGCCAAATGAATACACAGGCCAATGCAATGGTCATGATAAGGCCAGGGCAGCTTCAAAGGATACAACACAAGCTAATACTTATTTGACGCCATTAGCATTTGCATTGTTTTACAGAACTAATATAATCTACATCAGCAAAATTGAGTGTAACACCATACAGGTAATGAAATCACGTGTCCGCGGTTATAAAGGAATACACACAGAATACATTATGCTCCCTACATAAATACGGTGTGCTACAGTATAAATGACATAACACAATATACAGAAACTGTATCATGATAAGGTAATAAAGCACTTACTTTGATAGGAACGAACACAGTAATTATTATAGGAAAACAACAATGAAGGCAATGCAGGCACCAGCCGGAAAATGCGCCAGGGGGAAAAAGTTCAGGCAGGTTCTGTTCTGACTGAAGATGCACAAATGTATGCATACTTGACCTGAGGAAACACTGGTGTAGTGCTTGGGCTCTCATAGAAGAGAGAAGTTTGTCCGGCTCATATAGCTAATCCTTGCCTCACATTAGCATAGCAAACGTAAATTGTCCGACACAGTGAAATAGGCTACTTCTATGTGAATTAATTAGGAGGCGGAACGCACCTCATTTCAAACTGTTGTTAGAAAATCATGTAAAATTGACAGGTTGAAACATAGCCTATAGATAATTAGCAGACAGCGTGCCTTGGTTTGAGGGCAGTGTGTGTTAACTGCGTAACAATCTCATTTTGGAACAGTAGCTAGGTTTCCATCCAATTGGAGACAGATTGTCATGCGAATATTCTAAAATATAGTCTAGACCCGGACCCATTTGGGTATGGGTCTAGGTCTGGTTGTCATTGGGTCCATTTGGGTTCGGGTCTGATTGTCCTCGGGTCCGTGTGAGTTCCATATATCTCTAACGGTCCCCTTTATGCGCAGATATTGATATAATAACCATCATATCGAAGTAAACTTGGAGTCACGCAATGACATGGCATGTCATCCTCCCACTATGTCTCGGGAAACTATGCAGTTTATTAGGCTACAGATTAAATAAGTTATGATGAACTTCACATGGTGGTGAAAGTGCACGGTTATGAGCTTGATCCTCCTATCCAATAAATATCAAGGGTCTTATTCTGGTGGAATGATGATCAATACTTGACTGTCGCTTGACAAATACAAATATTCTCACTCTTATCCATAAAAATCTCATAATGTATACTAGCCTTCCTGCAGAGCCTACCCGCACTGCGAGTTGTTGGCTAGAGCGCACATACCAAGACAAGAGTAGGCACATTTGCTATTTAAGGCAACAGTTTCTGTGACAAAACTATCGGTAGAGTTGAAAATGCGATGGAAACACATTGAACATTAGATTTTTATTCAGTAAATGAAAACGTAAGCAAAAATTTAATGTTGTGTGCATTATGTCATCACGCACTGATTTGTATCTGCAACAAGTCAGTGGAAACACACAACTGGTGGAATATTTGCATTAAAATCTGTCGCTAATTGGGAGGAAACCTAGCTAATGTGATCACGCTCTCCGTAGCCGATGTGAGTAAGACCTTTAAACATATCAACGTTCACAAGGCCGCAGGGCCAGACGGATTACCAGGACGTGTACTCTGAGCATGCGCTGACCAACTGACAAGTGTCTTCACTGACATTTTCAACCTCTCCCTGTCTGAGTCTGTAATACCAACATGTTCGGTTGACAACTCTGTTGTGTCCTCCTCCCAGAGTGTGAAGAGCCTTGGCGTGACCCTGGACAACACCCTATCGTTCTCCGCTAACATCAAGGCGGTGACGCGATCCTGTAGGTTCAAGCTCTGCAACATTCGGAGAGTACGGCCCTGCCTTACACAGGAAGCGGCACAGGTCCTAATCCAGGCACTTGTCATCTCCCGTCTGGATTACTGCAACTCGCTGTTGGCTGGGCTCCCTCCCTGTGCCATTAAACCCCTACAACTCATCCAGAATGCCGCAGCCCGTCTGGTGTTCAACCTTCCCAAGTTCTCTCACGTCACCCCGCTCCTCCGCACACTCCACTGGCTTCCAGTTGAAGCTCGCATCTGCTACAAGACCATGGTGCTTGCCTACGGAGCTGTGAGGGGAACGGCACCTCCGTACCTTCAGGCTCTGATCAGTCCCTACACCCAAACGAGGGCATTGCGTTCATCCACCTCTGGCCTGCTGGCTCCCCTACCTCTGCGGAAGCACAATTCCCGCTCAGCCCAGTCAAAACTGTTCGCTGCTCTGGCACCCCAATGGTGGAACAAGCTCCCTTACGACGCCAGGACAGCGGAGTCACTCACCACCTTCCGGAGACATTTGAAACCCCACCTCTTTAAGGAATACCTGGGATAGGATAAAGTAATCCTTCTACCCCCCAAAAAAATAATAATAATAATTGTAAAGTGGTTATCCCACTGGCTATAAGGTGGGATAACCACAATTTGTAAGTCGCTCTGGATAAGAGCGTCTGCTAAATGACGTAAATATAAATGTAAATGTAATGTTTCAAGCAGACCACCATAGTCCCTGTACCCAAGAATACTAAGGTAACCTGCCTAAATGACTACCGACCCGTAGCACTGACGTCTGTATCCATGAAGTGCTTTGAAAGGCTGGTCATGGCTTACATCAACACCATTATCCCAGAAACCCTAAACCTACTCCAATTTGCATATCACCCCAACAGATCCACAGATGATGCAATCTCTATTGTGCTCCACACTGCCCTTTCACACCTGGACAAAAGGAACACCTATGTGAGAATGCTATTCATTGACTACAGCTCAGCGTTCAACACCATAGTGCCCTCAAAGCTCATCACTAAGCTAAGGACCCTGTGACTAAACACCTCCCTCTACAACTGGATCCTGGACTTCCTGATGGGCCGCCCCCAGGTGGTATGGGTAGGTAACAACACATCCGCCACGCTGATCCTCAACACGGGGGCCCCTCAGGGGTGCATGCTCAGTCCCCTCCTGTACTCCCTGTTCACTCATGACTGCATGGCCAGGCACGACTCCAACACCATCATTAAGTTTGCCGATGACAGTGGTAGGCCTGATCACCGACAATGACGAGACAGCCTATAGGGAGGAGGTCAGAGACCTGGCCGTGTGGTGCCAGGACAACAACCTCTCCCTCAATGTGATCAAGACAAAGGAGATGATTGTGGACTACAGGAAAAAGAAGAGGACCGAGCATGCCCCCATTCTCATCGACGGGGCTGTAGTGGAGCAGGTTGAGAGCTTCAAGTTCCTTGGTGTCCACATCACCAACAAACTAACATGGTCCAAGCACACCAAGACAGTCGTGAAGAGGGCACAACAAAACCTACTCCCCCTAAGGAGACTGAAAAGATTTGGCATGGGTCCTCAGATCCTCAAAAGGTTCTACAACTGCACCATCGAGAGCATCATGACTGGTTGCATCACTGCCTGGTATGGCAACTGCTCGGCCTCCGACCGCAAGGCACTACAGAGGGTAGTGCGTACAGCCCAGTACATCACTGGGGCCAAGCTTCCTGCCATCCAGGACCTCTATACCAGGCGGTGTCAGAGAAAGGCCCTAAAAATTGTCAAAGACTCCAGCCACCCTAGTCATAGACTGTTCTCTCTGCAACCGCACGGCAAGCGGTACCGGAGCGCCAAGTCTAGGTCCAAGAGGCTTCTAAACAGCTTCTACCCCCAAGCCATAAGACTCCTGAACATCTAATCAAATGGCTACCCAGACTATTTGCACCCCTCTTTTATGCTGCTGCTACTCTGTTTATTATCTATGCATAGTCACTTTAATAACTCTACCTACATGTACATATTACCCCAATTACCTCGACTAACCGGTGCCCCCGCACATTGACTCGGTACCGGTACCCCCTGTATATAGCCTCGCTATTGTTATTTTTACTGCTGCTCTTTAATTTAATATTTGTTACTTTTATTTTGTATTATTTTGTATTATTACTTCTTAAAACTGCATTGTAGGTTAAGGGCTTGTAAGTAAGCATTTCACTGTAAGGTCTACACCTGTTGTATTCGGGACACATGTGACAAATACAATTTGCTTTGATTCCAACATACAATTTTACTATCAACCTTGAAACAAGGTCAAATAACATACTGTATGTCTAATCAAATGTGAAATTCAACACAATTTCAACCACCCAATATACAGTATATTGAATATAGGATTAAAAAGATTTTGAACCGTTCTACATGGAATTTTCTACGCAATTTCAACGTATACATACATTACATGACCAAAAGTATGTGGACAACTGCTCGTCGAACATCTCAATCCAAAATCATGGGCATTAACATGGAGTTGGTCCCCCTTTGCTGCTATAACAGCCTCCACCCTTCTGGGAAGGCTTTCCACTAGATGTTGGAACATTGCTGCGGGGACTTGCTTCCATTCAGCCACAAGAGCATTAGTGAGGTCGGGCACTGATGTTGGGCGATTAGGCCTGGCTCACAATCGGCGTTCAAATTCATCCCAAAGGTGTTCGATGGGGTTGAATGTCAAGGCGTCAATGTAATGCGGTAGGCGAAGTCAGGCACAGGACACAGAGCAAATCAAAAGGCGTACTTTACTCGTAGGTAAAATAATGAACAACAACCTCCACGCAGGGAGGGAACAAACCGGCACACTAACGACAACCAAAACATGAACAAACACGCACAACACACAGTGTGAGACAGAGGGTTAAATACGGAAGACATAACTACATGATGGGAAACAGGTATGACCAATTAAGACAAAACAAGTCGAACATAGATACATGGATCGGTAGTAGCTAGGACTCCTGGGCAACGAACGCCGAAGCCTGCCCGAGCAAGGAGGAGGGGCAGCCTCGGCTGAATCCGTGACAGTACCCCCACCTTGACGCGCGGCTCCAGCCGTGCTCTGACCCCGGCCTCGGGACGGCCAGGAGGACGCGGATCAGGGCGAGTTGGATGACTATGGTGGAAATCCCTCAACATGGAGGGATTGAGGATGTCCCTCCTAGGGACCCAGCACCGTTCCTCTGGACCGTACCCCTCCCACTCCACGAGATACTGCAGGCCCCCCACCCGACGCCTCAAATCCAAGATGGAACGGACCGAGTACGCCGGTGCCCCCTTGATGTCCAGTGGGGGCGGAGGAACCTCCCGTACCTCGGACTCCTGGAGTGGACCAGCTACTACCGGCCTGAGGAGAGACACATGGAACGAGGGGTTAATACGGTAATTAACAGGAAGCTGTAACCAATAACAAACCTTGTTCAATCTCCTCAGGACTTTAAATGGCCCCACAAACCGCCGACCCAGCTTCCGGCAGGGCAGGCGAAGGGGCAGTTTTCGGGTCGAGAGCCAGAACCGGTCCCCCGGTGTATGCCTCAGTGCGGTGGCGATCGGCGCTCGCCTTTTGTCGCCTGATGGCCCGCTGCAGGTGTACATGAGCAGCGTTCCAGGTCTCTTCCGAGCACCGAAACCACTCATCCACCGCAGGAGCCTTGATCTGGCTCTGATGCCAAGGTGCCAGGACCGGCTGATAACCTAACACACACTGGAAAGGAGTAAGGTTAGTAGAGGAGTGGCGGAGTGAGTTTTGGGCCATCTCTGCCTAGGGGATAAAACCCGACCACTCCCCCTGCCGGTCCTGGCAATAGTACCTCAGAAACCTACCCACATCTTGGTTAACTCTTTCCACCTGCCCATTACTCTCGGGGTGAAAACCTGAGGTAAGGCTAATAGAGACACCCAGACGTTCCATGAACGCCCTCCAGACCCTTGAGGTGAACTGGGGACCCCGATCCGACACAATATCCTCAGGTACCCCGTAGTGCCGGAAGACGTGTGTAAACAGGGCCTCAGCAGTTTGTAGGGCTGTAGGGAGACCTGGCATAGGAATGAGACGGCAGGACTTGGAAAACCGATCCACAACGACCAGGATCGTGGTGTTCCCTTGTGAGGGGGGAAGGTCCGTCACAAAATCCACCGATAGGTGGGACCATGGCCGTTGTGGAATGGGTAGGGGTTGTAATTTCCCTCTGGGCAGGTGTCTAGTTGCCTTACACTGGGCGCACACCGAGCAGGAGGAAACATAAACCCTCACGTCCTTGGCTAAAGTGGGCCACCAGTACTTCCCACTAAGATAGTACACTGTCCGACCGATGCCAGGATGACCAGAGGAGGGTGACGTGTGAGCCCAATAGATCAATCGATCACGAACCTCGAGCGGCACGTACATCCGACCCTCTGGACACTGGAGGGGAGTGGGCTCGGTACGTAACGCCCGCTCGATGTCCGCGTCAACCTCCCACACTACCGGTGCCACCAGACACGATGCCGGAAGTATGGGAGTGGGCTCAATGGACCTCTCCTCTGTGTCATACAGTCGGGACAGGGCGTCTGCCTTAGCGTTCTGGGAACCTGGTCTGTAAGTGAGAGTAAACACAAAACGAGTGAAAAACATGGCCCACCTTGCCTGGCGAGGGTTCAACCTCCTCGCCGCCCGGATGTACTCCAGATTACGATGGTCAGTCAAAATGAGAAAAGGATGTTTAGCCCCCTCAAGCCAATGCCTCCACACTTTCAGAGCTTTAACCACAGCTAACAGCTCCCGGTCCCCCACATCATAGTTGCGCTCTGCCGGACTGAGCTTCTTAGAAAAGAAAGCACAGGGGCAGAGTTTTGGTGACGTACCCAAGCGCTGAGACAGTACAGCTCCAATCCCAGCCTCGGACACGTCCACCTCAACCTGGAATGCCAAGGAAGGATCCGGATGAGCCAGCACCGGATTCGAAGTAAACAGATCCTTCAGATGGCCAAAAGCCCTGTCCGCCTCAGCTGACCATTGTAGACACACCGGTCCTCCCTTTAGCAAGGAGGTAATGGGAGCCGCTACCTGACCAAAGCCCCGGATAAACCTCCGGTAGTAGTTGGCAAAACCCAAGAATCGCTGCACCTCCTTCACCGTGGTTGGAGCCGGCCAATTACGCACGGCCGAAATGCGGTCAATCTCCATCTCCACACCTGACGTGGACAAGCGGTGTCCTAGGAAGGAGATGGACTCTCGGAAGAACAGACATTTCTCCGCCTTTACATACAGGTCATGCTCCAACAGTCGACCAAGCACCTGCCGCACCAAGGACATATGCTCGGCCCGGGTAGCGGAGTATATGAGAATGTCATCAATATACACTAATACACCCTGTCCGTGCAGGTCCTTGAAAATCTCATCAACAAAAGATTGGAAGACTGAAGGAGCATTCATCAAACCGTATGGCATGACGAGGTACTCATAGTGCCCAGAGGTGGTACTAAATGCTGTCTTCCACTCATCTCCCTCCCGGATATGCACCAGGTTGTACGCGCTCCTGAGATCCAATTTCGTGAAGAAGTGCGCCCCGTGCAATGACTCCGTCATACTCGCAATCAGAGGTAGTGGATAGCTGTATTTTACAGTGATCTGATTAAGACCACGGTAGTCAATGCACGGGCGTAAGCCACCATCCTTCTTCACAAAAAAAGAAACTCGATGACACAGGGGAAGTGGACGGCCGAATGTATCCTTGCCTCAGAGATTCGGTGACATATGTTTCCATAGCCGCCGTCTCTTCCTGTGACAGAGGATACACGTGACTCCGGGGAAGCGCAGCGCCTACCTGGAGGTTTATCGCACAATCCCCCTGTCGATGGGGTGGTAATTGAGTCGCCTTCTTTTTATAGAAGGCGAGAGCCAAATCGGCATATTCAGGTGGAATGTGCATGATGGGAACCTGGTTTGGAATTTCCACCGTAGTTGCCCCTACGGAAACACCTACACACCTCCCCGAGCACTGACTTGACCATCCCTTGAGAGCTCTCTGTTGCCATGAAATAGTGGGGTCATGAGAAGTTAACCAGGGAAGCCCCAACACCACTGGAAATGCAGGAGAATCAATCAGATATAGACTAATTGTTTCCTCATGCCCCTCCTGCGTCTTCATCCAGAGAGGCGCTGTGACCTCCCCAATCAGACCTGACCCTAAAGGGCGACTATCTAGGGCATGTATAGGGAAGGGCACATCAACTGGCACAATAGGAATCCCTAACTTACGGGTAAACTGACGATCAATAAAGTTCCCAGCTGCGCCTGAATCTACTAGCGCCTTATGCTGGGAATGAGAAGAAAACTCGGGAAATACAACATCTATACACATATGCGCAACAGGAAGCTCTGGGTGAGTTGGGTGCCTACTCACCTGAAACAGTCCACCAGTGCTCTGCCTACTGCCTCGACTCCTTGAAGGCCCTCCCCTCATAGCAGCACCTCCGAGCTCCATAGGGGTAGGGTCGGAGGTGCTGGGGGATGGAATGGACGGCCCCTGATCCGGACGTCCGCGGGTGGCCAACAGGTTATCCAGTCGGATTGACATATCCACCAGTTAGTCCAGGTTTAGGTTGGTGTCCCTGCAGGCCAGTTCCCGACGAACGTCCTCCCTTAAGCTGCAACGGTAGTGGTCGATGAGGGCCCTCTCATTCCATCCTGCGCTGGCAGTCAGAGTCCGAAAGTCCAGTACAAACTCCTGCACGCTCCTCTTCCCCTGTCTGAGGTGGAATAGACGCTCACCCGCCGCTCTCCCCTTTGGTGGATGATCGAATACCGCCCTAAAGCGGCGGGTAAACTCCGCAACTCGGCGTTGGCCTACTCCAGCGCTTAACCGGACAGACAGGAGATGAGGGCGGACACGCTCTCGTATCCCGAGGGAGCCGGGTGGATGGTTGCCAGGTAGAGCTCTACCTGGAGCAGAAAACCCTGACACCCAGCAGCTGTACCGTCATATGCCCTCTTCACCCAGATGGTGAAGAGGTGGACAGCGGTGTTGGTGGTGGTGTAATTGGAGGAGGTATAGGGATACCTCCTCTCTCCCATCGCTCCATGGTATTAACCACTCGTTCCATCGCGGTGCCGAGAGCCTGGATCATGGCCGCTTGTTGTTGGACGCGTTCCTCCATCGATCCGGCTGGCATTGCTGTACCTGCTGACTCCATGTTAAGGTGCGTGTTTCTGTCAAGGCGTCAGTGTAATGCGGTAGGCGAAGTCAGGCGCAGGACACAGAGCTAATCAAAAGGCGTACTTTACTCGTAGGTAAAATAATGAACAACAACCTCCACGCAGGGAGGGAACAAACCCGCACACTAACGACAACCAAAACATGAACAAACATGCACAACACACAGTGTGAGACAGAGGGTTAAATAGGTGTGACCAATTAAGACAAAACAAGTCGAACATAGATACTAGTACTCCGGTGACGACGAACGCCGAAGCCTGCCCGAGAAAGGAGGAGGGGCAGCCTCGGCTGAATCCGTGACATTGAAGTCAGGGTTCTGTGCAGGCTCGTCAAGTTCTTCCACACCAATCTCGACAAACCATTTCTGTATGGACCTCGCTTTGTGCACAGGGGTATTGTCATGCTGAAACAGGAGGGCCTGCCCCAAACTGTTGCCACAAAGTTGGAAGCACAGAATCGTCTAGAATGTCATTGTATGCTGTAGCGTTAAGATTTCCCTTCACTGGAACTAAGGGGCCTAGCCCAAACCATGAAAAACAACCCCAGACCATTATACCTCCTCCACCAAACTTTACAGTTGGCACAATGCATTGGGGCAGGTAGCGTTCTCCTGGTATCTGCCAAACCCTGATTTGTTCTTCGGACTGCCAGATGGAGAAGCATCATTCCACTGCACCAGAGTCCAATGGCAGCAAGCTTTACACCACTCAAGCCGATGCTTGGCATTGCGCATGGTGATCTTAGGCTTGTGTGCGGCTGCTCGGTCATGGAAATCCATTTCATGAAGCTCCCGACGAACAGTTATTGTGCTGACGTTGCTTCTAGAGGCAGTTTAGAACTTGGTAGTGAGTGTTGCAACTGAGGACAGATTATTTTTATGCGCTACGCGCTTCAGCACTCGCCGGTCCCGTTCTGTGAGCTTGTGTGGCCTACCACTTCGTGGTTGAGCCATTGTTGCTCCTAGACGTTTCCACTTAAAAATAACAGCACTTACAGTTGAGTGGGGCAGCTCTAGCAGGGCAGAAATTTGACAAACTGTTGAAAAGGTGGCATCCTATGACGGTGCCACGTTGAAAGTCACTGAGCTCTTCAGTAAGCCCATTCTACCACCAATATTTGTCTATGGAGATTGCATGGCCATGTGCTCAATTTTATACACCTGTCAGTAACGGGTGTGGCTGAAATAGCCAAATCCACTAATTTGAAGGGTGTCCACATACTTTTGTATATATAATGTAGTTCTGGGACCAGTTTTTCAGAAGTTATCTATCTGGATTTTGCCTATCGAATACAATAGGTGGAGTATGCATTCTGTGTTTGGCCGAAGTCTTTTGTTGAGGCGGTAGCTTCCCGAGGAGGTCGATGATGACATTCATGAATCGTTCATCCTCGTTGTCAGCAACATTCTCTCCCTGTTGATCCCCTGGACTTATATGCTTCTTCCTTTTTGCAGGTCTATCTGCCTCAGGTCTCACAGGTTTTGTGGTGTTAGTAGTAGCTCAGGACAGAGGTGACAGAACAATTCAAAAATGGGAATCTGCTGTTTCATTTGGTGGTGTGGTTACTAAATGAGTTGACAATCAAGTAGCTCCATATAAGATAATGAGGATTGTACTTACATACAGATGGTGGAAAGGCTGCTGCAGGTGCTGGCTGGTGAGTGATGGGTTGCTTGTTGAGGTCGGGGTGATTGTCACAGGAGAACCAGGTTCGATCAGGTCGTTGTCTGTGATGATGTCATTATACAGGTCTTCTGTGGTGTCCTTCTCCTCTGTCTGGAAATACAACCTTTAAGGTCCAATCATTTGAAAAAACGTAGCAGAATTTAGTAAGGTAACAGTGAGTAATCCACGCCCAATTTTTTGAAGGTGCATGTTCGAGCTGCGTGTCCACAGTAGGTATCCACTGATGACGATAGGGGGCGATGAAAAAACAGAAGCCATTAATTTTCAATGGAGGGAAGCGAAGTGGGCAGGGGACCGTTGGGCAATGTGAGCATGGGCGAGGGAACGTGAACAGGGCGGGATACTCTGCAATATCGTGGCGTGATTGACTAATCGAAGTTCATTATAGCTTCCAGCCCCTACTGGATTGGGTGTTGATACCTAGCATGCTGTCGATTTGCTAGCAACCACTTGGCTAGCAACCACATATTGAGCCACTCTGGGCAAAGCTAACGTGGTTAGACAAATGATCGCTGAAAGTGGATCTCATCTGTCAGCTAAGTCACAATGGGACACCGGACTATCACGTGTCTGTGTCTGTGGACTCTGAATTACGCTTATGCTGTGTTCAAGACAACTTGAATTTGCGTACGTTTTTTTGCATAGAGCTTCCTATTGGTTGATTCTGATCATTTCCAAGTGGGAAACTCGGACCTCATCTCTTTACAACTAGTTTACTAATCTCAAATTCCCGAGTTCCAAGTTGTCTTGAACACAGTATTAATGTTGTTCCTCGAGTGATGTGTGGTTTACCCCGCAACTCTTATGCTGCGTTCAAATGTAGGAGTTTCTGTGTTCCTAATTGTCTTGAACGTGGCATGAGAACGTTCATAGCCATTTTATCATTTGTTGTTTTTTGTTTACATATTTCTAAAATATCATATGAATAAATGCATCACACAATGATTTACTAGAAACTATTGATCTCTTTCCTTCTTGGGGACTGCTTGTTTAATATATTTCCTTTAAAGGATTTTTAAAAAATGGCCTCTGCTTGTTCCTTTGATTATTATTAGCTAGTCGTGGCTAATGTTACCTACAGATTTTAGTGGATGTTCAAAGACAACCGAACCATTGATTATAGTTTTTCCCATAGACTACTTTCAGGGTGAGGAACCATTTAACATGAAGTTGTGAAACACAAAACTTTTTTACTGTATTCGAACATCTGGATGAAAAAAAAAAGATGTGTTTGGTTAGGCCTATTTAATTACATATTTGTTATAACTAGGTTATAAATCAAATCATCACATTTTATGTATTTGCTATGTAGAATAGTCGAAAGCATGTGTACATTCAAATTAATAAAAGGGGGATTTATTTATCTATATATGACCAATGATGTATCTATGGAAATGATGCATTTGGATTTGTTATTCATACGGTCAGTCAGTGCCACAGACACACAGCCTCTCTGCAGCCACGCCCGAAAACAGGCAATACATGACGACGTCATTCAAAACTTTCGCTGTGGATGCTGGGAGATCAATATCCATGGAAGACATTTTGGATTTAAAAGGAGCTCGCTCAGTGATTGAAGAAAATAAGCTCAGTTGGAAACACCATTTATCATTGCGGTCGCCCTGATATTTACTTAGAATGTACCGTCAAAGGGTTTGTTTGTCAGTCGTGCGCGATGAAATGGCGTCGTTCTAGTGAACATTTCCACGCATTTATCCCAAACCATATTGCCGCGCTCATCTGGGAATTCTGTTGAGATAGGTTTGCTGCTGTTGCTGTCTCAGCTGTGTGTGTGTACATCGAGAAGGCTCCTATAGTTCCTGGCTGTTCTACGAGGAATTAACCAATTTAGGTATGTAACCACATACATATAGCAGCATCTGTGTTTTTGTCTCGGGTCACAGAATGTAACACTGCATAAGAAAGAACAGTGTGATTGTTCTTGCTCTATTGATAACAGTCCGTGTAAAAGCCTTTTATTTAAACTGAACAAAAATATAAACGCAACATGCAACAATTTCAACAATTGTACTGAGTTACAGTTCATATAAGGAAATCAGTAAATTGAAATAAATTGAGTAGGCCCTAATCTATGGATTTCACATGACTGGGCAGAGGCGCAGCCATTGGTGGGCCTGGGAAGGCATAGGCCCACCCACTTGGGAGCCAGGCACACTCACTGGGGAACCAGGCCCAGCCAATCTGAATGAGATTTTCTCCACAAAAGGGCTTTATTACAGACATAAATACTCCTCAGTTTCATCAGCTGGCTGGTCTCAAACAATCCCGCAGGTGAAGAAGCCTGATGTGGAGGTCCTGGGCTGGCGTGGTTACATGTGGTCTGCGGTTGTGAGGCTTGTTGGGCGTACTGCCAAATTCTCTAAAACAATGTTGGAGGTGACTTATGTAGAGAAATTAACATTACATTCTCTGGCAAAAGCTCTGGTGGACATTCCTGCAGTCAGCATGCCAATTGAACGCTCCCTCAACTTGAGACATCTATGGCATTGTGTTGACAAAACTGCACATTTTAGTGGCCTTTTATTGACCCCAGCACAAGGTGCACCTGTGTAATGATCATGCTGTTTAATCAGCTTCTTGATATGCCACACCTGTCAGGTGGATGGATTATCTTGGCAATGGAGAAATGCTCACTGACAGGGATGTAAACAAATTTGTGCTGAATTTGAGATAAATAAGCTTTTGTGCGTATGGAAAATGTTGGGGATCTTTTATTTCAGAACATGGGACCAACACTTTACATGTTGCGTTTTATATTTTTGTTCAGTATAATATTAAAAGGGGCATTGATTTGATGTTCTATATCTTGACAGACTTGTCTGTGTGTATTGTTTCTGTATTTTGTGTGTGTGTTAATGTGTTACTGTATTTAGTGTGTGTAAGAGCAGCCCCCACAGGGCTCTAAAGTGCGACTAATTTGGTCGCATATGAGACAAAAGATTTAGCTGTGGGACCCAATAGTGTGTGATGACCCTCCTCGAGCATCCCATTGGTCTCGTGCGACCAGGAGTTTTATTTTGGGAGCACTGTGCGACTATGAAAAAAAATCTCCCAGATAATAATTACTGTAATGATAAGGCTTCGCTGTACCGTTGTTTCCAAGTGCCCTAGAGAAACAAACGAGTGCGTTACGGTTTCACCATTACTGCAGCGAAAACAGCTTGCCTGTAGCCCAACCAGGTCTTCTTATAGCGAATCGACTGGACCGCATTTTACATTACACTACTTGCTCGTCGACGTCAATAACCAATGTTACCTCATTGGCTAACAACCTGGCAACTTTACCAGTATATCCAAACATTTGGGGGCACAGAAAGAAAGGAAAAGGGATAGCTTCTTCAGGAGATCAATGATCATCGCAATGAATGAATCACAGATCGTTTTCTTCTATGTAATGCATCTCAACAGGGAAATTGTGCTTTTACACAATGTAAAAACCTAATATTCCACAAATGAATTTTTTACTGGAGTGGAGAAGGTAAATCGAGGCCAGTGAAGAAATTAAGTGACCTTTGGACTGCAGACACCTCATAACAACAGCAGTCAGATATTAACTGGATCTGAAAGAGAGTGAGATAAAAGGAAGAAATTGGTCCCCTAGTTACAGTTTTTTACCAGACAGGTGCGCAAATGCACACACCCAGAAGACATACAGTACTGTATGAAAGCTTTTGTTCCTCTGTAATTATTTTCATAGTAGTTTGCAGTGAAGTTTCCTTTCAACGTGCTCTGTCAAATAAATGTATGCTATGGTGGGGAAACCTCGAAGCAAGCTGACACAAACAGTAATAGGCCTATAATTTACCCTTGTGATGCTGTAAAATGTACACTCTTGGACTATGACTTTTGAAATCACGTTGGGCCCTTACCCCCTTGATGTCAGTCAAAAGTGTACATAAAAAGAGGCCTACAAAACAGACAAAATCTGAAACATTCATAGCTGCTACACTTTGAAGAGAACATCTCCATTGACTATTATTCCTTCCATTTCCTATGTATTCCTATCATTGCCTGTTTCACATAACGATTTTACCAGTGCAAGGAATTTAAGCATGAATAAGGTTGTGCTTTGATCTCCAGTTGAATGGTTCGCAACACTCAGGGGAAATACTTTCCATTGTCTCTGAATGTCATCTAAAGGGTCAGACACACCGAGAAATCTGACTGCCGATAGGTACTTAGCACCTCTGCCTAGAGTGTCGGCAGTTAACCTTTTGTTGTTCATATAGCCCAGTTTAACCACCGTAAATACGCCACACCACAAGGTGGCAGTAGCTTGTTTGGGTTGTGCCTGCTGAAGATTGCTAATGCTAACTAGCAAGCGGCGCTAATGTTGTTAGCTAGCTAGTATTTGTAGTAAGCCCTTCTTGATACTAGCTAGATGGCCATAACTAGCATAGTTAGCAACATTTATAAATAAATCACAATGGATTCATTTTTGAATGAAGCAGCTGCCTGTAAGCTGCTGAGATTCAGTGGAGAAGCTAGCTATGCTGTGCTACTGACAAATGGCGATACTAACCCTTAAGCTAACGTTAGCTAGCAAGGGAACTGGCACTGGCAGTATGGGATAATGGATAGTGAATTTAATTATTTCCTCATCTTGCTAGATAGCTCGCTTGGTAAATCATTTTGTGTTGTGTGCATTGTGCAGCACTTACCACCCCATTCGTTTCATATGAAGTGTGTGACAGCCTTGCTCAGTTGGCAAGCAAACATTAGCTAGCTAATTAATGAGCTAGTGCATATCAAACCTAACTTAAAAAATCCTTCAAGCACAAAATTCCTTAGCTAGTTGTAAAGACTTGCTCTAGAAAAAAAAATATTTTGCAGCTTTATTGTTTTAGAAAAGAGGGTGGATTACACTGGAAAGTGCCCTGTTTTTTTCCTTTTTCTTGTCACTCCTGTCAGCTCCCCCACGTGGAGGTTCATGCTCTCTGACTCAAAGTCGGCCATTGCCGATCATTGCGATTCTACAAGTAGAAACGGCAGGTTCGACAGTACCAGGTCTAGCAAGAGAAGGAACGGCCTCGTACTGTGCTGAGTATCTATCGTCCATCAGATTTCTCATGTGTCTGACCTATTCGAGGAAGGAGGAAATTAATGAATCAGAGAGAAATGCTGTAAACTCCTAAAACCTCCCCCATTTACTGCAATAGCCTATATGTATAAGAAAAGGTACTAGCCTATGCGTAACCTTGCACAAATAGGGAATCATATTCCCCAGGATTGAATTTAGGTCTCATGTTGAATCGATACAGGTTCAGGGCCATATTGATTTGGAGTTCTTATGCCTATTTGCTAATGTCTTAATGTAGTTAGTTTGTGAATTGTACAGAGATAAAAAAAATGCATTGCAAAGCTCAAGCTTGTTTTTCCATAAAATACAGTGCATTCGGAAGGATATTCAGACCCCTTGACTTTTTCCACATTCTGTTACGTTACAGCCTTATTCTAAAATTGATAAAATCTACACACAATACCCCATAATGACAAAGCAAAAACAGGTTTTCAGAAATGTTTGCACATATATAAAAATGAAATATCACATTTAAAAAGTATACAGACCCTTTACTGAGTACTTTGTTGAAGCACCTTTGGCAGCGATTACGGCCTCTACTTCTTGGGTATGATGCTACAAGCTTGGCACACCTGTATTTGGGGAGTTTCTCCCATTCTTCTCTGCAGATCCTCTCAAGCTCTGTCAGGTTGGATGGGGAGCGTCGCTGCACAGCTATTTTCCGGTCTCTCCAGAGATGTTTGATCGGGTTCAAGTCCGTGCTCTGGCTGGGCCACTCAAGGACATTCAGACACTTGTACCGAAGCCAATCCTGCGTTGTCTTGGCTATGTGCTTAGGGTCGTTGTCCTGTTGGAAGGGGAACCTTCGCCCAAGTCTGAGGTCCTGAGCACTCTGGAGCAGGTTTTCATCAAGGATCTCTCTGTACTTTGCTCCATTCATCTTTCCCTCAATTCTGACTAGTCTCCCAGTCCCTGCCGCTGAAAAACATCCCCACAGCATGATGTTGCCACCACCATGCTTCACTGTAGGGATGGTGCCAGGTTTCCTCCAGATGTGACGCTTGGCATTCAGGCCAAAGAGTTCAATCTTGGTTTCATCAGACCAGAGAATCTTGTTTCTCATGGTCAGAGTCCTTTAGGTGCCTTTTGGCGGGCTGTCATGCTTTTTACTGAGGATTGGCTTCTGTCTGGCCACTGTACCATAAAGGCCTGATTGGTGGAGTGCTGCAGAGGTGGTTGTCCTTCTGGAAGGTTCTCCCATCTCCACAGAAGAACTCTGGAGCTCTGTCAGAGTGACCATCAGGTTTTTGGTCACCTCCCTGACCAAGGCCCTTCTCCCTCGATTGCTCAGTTTGGCCGGGCGGCCAGCTCTAGGAAGAGGCTTGGTGGTTCCAAACTTCTTCCATTTAAGAATGATGGAGGCCACTGTGTTCTTGGGGACCTTCAATGCTGCATACATTTTTTGTACCCTTCCCCAGATCTGTGCCTCGACACAATCCTGTCTCGGAGTTCTACGGACAATTCCTTCGACCTCATGGCTTGGTTTTTGCTCTGACATGCACTGTCAACTGTGGGACTTTATATAGACAGGTGTGTGCCTTTCTAAATAATGTCCAATCAATTGAATTTACCACAGGTGGACTCCAATCCAGTTGTAGAAACATCTCAAGGATGATCAATGGAAACAGGATGCACCTGAGCTCAATTTCAAGTCTCATAGCAAAAATTAATACATTTGCACAAATTAATAACCTGTTTTCACTTTATCATTATGGGGTATTGTGTGTAGATTGACGAGGAACGTTTTTTTATTTAATCAATTTTAGAATAAGGCTGTAATGTAACAACATGTAGAAAAAGAGAAGCAGTCTGAATACTTTCCGAATGGACTGCACATCCTATTGATACCACTATGTCTGATTTACTGCTCTCAAACCAGACGGGTTGGAATTTCCATTCCCTCTTCAGCAGACATTTGTGTAGCCCATCTATTTGTAATACCAGACATAACAAGACATTCATTTTGCTGGCAAAGCTGCAAGTAAAGCCAAGAGACTGAAGAGAGACAATTATCTCAGCAGATCTCTACTTGTGCTAGTCTCTCTCTCTCTCTCTCTCTCTCTGTCTCTCTCTCTCTGTCTCTCTCGCTCTCACGCTCTCACGCTCTCTTTTGCTCCTTCTGCCTCTGAAAGGGGTTGCGTGGCATTTGGACCAGCATCAATGATTCATTGCCATGACTCACCATTGTCAGATTGGTTGGAAAATGTCAGCTTGAAGAGACATATCAGACCAGCTGTTTATAAAAGCCGGTTTATAAAAGTATCTTTAGCCTTGGGGTGTCACATCAAGGAGACAACCTCCCTCTCCCCTTTTAACGACTCAGCAGGGCTTTTCATTCAATCTCCGTAACTGGTTGTCTAGGATGTTCAAAACAACATTTGTTTTGTGCTGGAATACACCGGAAGAACATTGCTTTTGACTTTTCTCGGAAGCTTACTGGGTTTTATAGAATGGAGATCTAAGGGCCCTATCCTAACTTTAAATATTTGTGTGTAAATTGGACTTGCGTTGATTTCAAAAGGAGGTTTCTGCGAAATTTGAAGTTATATGCGTGGATCTCAAGTCAGGATGCGTCCATTATCGTCTAAAGGCCTTCAGTCTATCTAAGCAAGAAGAGTTATGTGAGCATCAATGAATTCCATTCTTTAAAGCAATTCTGTGTTCTTCTGAATCTATAGGCTTTCGCTGGATAGTCAACCTATTTTTAGAAGGCTTTCTGAAATGCCATGTTTGTTTTTAATATGAAAGGAATGTCATGCAAGCTAGTAGCCTACTGTACTACTCTGTTAGACTGTTTGTGTGCGTGCTTGTTTGCATTCGCACAGTGTGCATCCAGGTGAAACGATACGTAGGCACAGTGCAGGACTAGTTCTCATTTTATGATTGGCTCTTGGTGCTCTTTCTGTCAGTCTGTTACCATGGATCTAAACAGACCTTTTAATTGTACTGGGATATTTCAATTTAAATGCAAAAATCACCCCAGAGTTAGTTATCTGCCTGTTTTTATGTTTTATAATAAGAAAACCAATATGAGTGACGAAAGCAGAATTTTTCCACAATGGAAATGCACATTAAGCCGGCTACAACAGCCTACTCATAATTATCTACAAGCGCTTTGATGGTGAACTCAGGGCTAAATGCTCGGGGGTTAGCCTAATTTTCTGTTGGCTATGCCCACACCAAGCATAATCACGTGACCATCTTGTGAAGGCAGAGAGAGCCAAGTGTTTAATTCCTCTGGCCTTGTCGATTCCAGGGAGTGTAGAGATTGTGGGCTAGATTGGACTCCTACCCTTTCGTTTTGTATCCCAAGGCTTCCATTTTCTCATACATCTCTATCCAGTTTAATTCAAAACATGTAGCGTGGATTGTAAACGGAGCAACCTCAATGAAAGTTTGCTTGAGCTGTGCTTTTTTTCTGCTGAAAAAGACAGTGGAAGTCTCAAGATGTTGGAATCTCGTAGAACAACGCATAGCTACTACTTTGACTGTTCTATAGCCTATAGAAGATTTGTCATTTTATGTTTTGTAAATTATTAACAGGAGCATCACTCTTATTGTCTTGCAGCATTATTAAACTTCCCGTTGACAAGCTTTATGTGTAGCTCGTAACGAGACCAGACAATTTAGGTGTGAATTCCACCACTTGACCCTAAAGCAGTTTCACAAATGGAGGGTAGTAGTGGTTAGTCCCTCCTGTGTCACTAAAAACCAGCTTGTGAAAAGAAGTAGGCTATTGTTTTGTTCTGATAGGTCCAAGAAAATCCCCAAAAGTGAGGTCATGGCATTAGAAGGAACCACTGCCCTAAGCGTGACCTAACCTTCCTTTTCTTCCACTTCCCTCCCTCCACCAGCCTCTAAGTGTATTAGGTCCTAGGTCCACCAGGCAATGTCAATCATGGTGTACCCCAGGGAGGACCGACTGGAGAAGCTGTCCCAGGAGGAGATCATCTCCAACACCAAGCTGGTGATCCAGGGCCTGGAGGCGCTGAAGAGCGAGCACAACTCCATCTTGCACAGCCTGCTGGAGACCATCCGCTGCCTGAAGAAGGACGAGGAGGCCAACCTGGTGCACGAGAAGTCCAGCCTGCTGCGCAAGTCGGTAGAGATGATCGAGCTGGGGCTGGGCGAGGCGCAGGTAAGACTTGCACCCGGGGATGGGTCAAGGGTTGAGGGTCCCTGGGCGATATGGAGAGAGTAAGCCATACGGGAGAGACTTGGGGTGATTATAGCACGGTTTCACAATCCATTCTTGGGGGATCCCCATGAGTTAACATTAAAGGGTGTTAATGTTGCATGCGTCAGAGTTTCATGTTTGGAAGTTAACTAATCTTTCTATGGCTTATATAGCCTGCCTTTCTCTGGCCACAGGAATCCACCGCTGCCACACGTTTTTCATTCTGAATCAATCAATCAAATGTAGTTATAAACCACTTTTTACATCAGCAGATGTCACAAAGTGCTTATACAGAAACCCAGCCTAAAATCCCAAAGGACAAGTAATGCAGATGTAGAAGCACGGTGGATACGAAAAACTTCCTATAAAGGCAGGAACCTAAGAAGAAATCTAGAGAGGAACCAGGCTCTGAGGGGTGGCCAGTCATCTTCTGGCTGTGCCGGGTGGAGATTATAAGAGTACATGGCCATTAAGGTCAGATCGTTCTTCGAGATGTTCAAACGTTCATAGATGACCAGCAGGGTCAAATAATAATCACAGTGGTTGTAGAGGGGCAACAGGTCAGCACATCAGGAGTAAGGGTCAGTTGGCTTTTCATAGCCGAGCATTGAGATGTCGAGACAGCAGGTGCGGTAGAAAGGGAGAGCAAACGAGGGAGAGCGGAGGTCCGGGACAAGGTAGCACACCCGGTGAACAGGTCAGGGTTCCATAGCCACAGGCAGAACAGCAGAAACTGGATCAACAGCATGACCAGGTGGACTGGGAATGGGGACAGCCAGGAGTCGTCAGGCCAGGTAGTCCTGAGGCATGGCTGAATCACATACTTACTACTTCAATATACAGTATATCAATCATTCATTCATTTGTACATGTCATCACACAGCATACAAGTCATCAATGTCTTTAAATACAGTCAAGCATTTTAGTTCTAAAATGAAATAACAAAGGGAGCCTTGAATAATTAAACAATGAATAAACCGCAACATGTCGGCTAAAGCGATTGAATTTACGAATGCATTTGACAGTTTTAATATTGGCTGTACTAGAGACTTTAAAACCTTTTTTTGTTAGAACAGACTATATTGGATTGATTATCATTTGTTTGTAAATGTATTTGTTGTGCTGTTTATACTGTTAGAAATTTAGCTTCGTTAAATTGATTAATATTATGGTGTTTCTATTCCAAGAAAAACAAAAATGCATTTTACAGTTGGCATCACTTGCGTACATTCAGTCAACATATATTTTAAGAATATAATGGAATATAACATAACATTTAATTTTCTCTTAGAATAGAAACCTTACAGTATAACAATAGTTTTAGTAAGTAATAGGCCACAGTCCAGTTACAGCTTCTTCTGACAAAGTAGAAACAAACAAAGTGTATTTTTTAGTGTGCGCGCAGGACAGAGGAAGAGCAATTATTACAATATTGTTTTAAATTCAATCACTCTTCTTCATTCTCATCATTCAGTTCATTGAAATTAAATTGTAATACATTTTGTCAATCCCGTTCAACAACTCCAAATTGCTTTTGCATGTGCTCCAAAGGGATAACTTGAAATATCGTGATATAGGTTAATCAAATAATCGAAAGGAAAAATGTGATTATTTATTAGCCTATTGGATAGAAGTATTTTAGGCATCGTGTGAATTAGGCCTCGTGTAAAATCATTGTCAAAAGTGCAGGAGATACGGTTGCATGACAAACAGGTGCTGTTAGATTACAATGTCATTTATCTGCCAGTTTGGGAAAGTGTAAACGATACTGAATAAAGTACAAGTAATACCAGAGTCTGTTGTAATGGAGAAAAAAATGGTAAAGCCTTTAATACAGCATAGCAAAGTTTAAAAGAGCCGGATTTGTGAAATTGCTTTATCCGACATTTTGGCAGTTGCATGAAGCTTGGTGATCACAGAATCAGTAGGATATTAAACAAACACTCAAATAGGCAACAGAAGCAGGAACAGCATAGGGCTGAGTGACTCACTCATTCCTGGCTTTTGTTCAAAATAAGTTATATTATTAATGCAGGGTTAAAGACACATTCTTTCGGATTTGTCTTTAACATGCAGTCTCTCCTCTCGCTACAGCTAATTTCGTTTGAATTATGATGTGGATTATTAATACATTTGTAGGGGTTGATGCAATTTTCGTTAGGGAAAATCTGGTCTGTGATATTGACTTAGAAATGTAAAACTTTAGAGTACTTAAGCATCGAATACATTGCAAGTTTGCAATTTTTTGGCCATTAGACTACACTTTACAATAGGACTGCAGCATCTATCGGTATTCTAAACTGTGGCACAAATTGGGGGATTTTTCACACGCCAAGCTATTAGACTATCCTTTTGCAAATTAATTGGGGTGTGAATGTTTCAGTCGGTCTCTCTCCTATCGCCCTCGAGTCCTGCATCCGGCAAAAAAAATCAGCTGGCAGGTGGTCCCGGAGTTGAGAGAGAACTTGGGTAAATAGAATGGCTCAATTACACTTGACATGTGGACTGACGATTTTCGAAAAATAGGATACTTGTGCCTTACAGCCCATTACATAAACGAAGAGTGGATGTTATCTACCACAGAATGGGACAGTGCAGCTCAAAACTGCAGATAACATACAGTGCTATGAAAAAGTATTTGCCCCCTTTCTAATTTTCTCTACTTTTGCATATTTGTGATACTGAATGTTATCAGATCTTCAACCAAAACCTAATATTAGATAAAGGGAACATAAGTGAACAAATAACACAACAATTACATATTTATTTCATAAACAAAGTTATGCAACACCCAATTCCCCTGTGTGAAAAAGTAAGTGCCCCCTTACACTCAATAACTGGTTGTGCCACCTTTAGCTGCAATGACTCCAACCAAATGCTTAGTGTAGTTGTTAATCAGTCTCTCACGTCGCTGTGGAGGAATTTTGGCCCACTCTTCCATGCAGAACTGCTTTAACTCAGTGACGTCTGGGTTTTCAAGCATTTCAAGTCCTGCCATAACATCTCAATTGGGATTAGGTCTGGACTTTGACTAGGCCATTCCAAAACTTCCAATTTGTTGCTTTTTAGCAATTTTCATGTAGACTTGATTGTGTGTTATGGATCATTGTCTTGCTGCATGACCCAGCTGCGCTTCAGCTTCAGCTCACAGATGGATGGCCTGACACTCTCCTGTATAATTGTCTGATAGAGAGCAGAATTCATGGTTCCTTCTATTAAGGCAAGTCGTCCAGGTCCTGAGGCAGCAAAGCATCCCCAAACCATCACACCACCACCACTATGCTTGACCTTTGGTATGATGTTCTTACTGTGGAATGCAGTGTTTGCCAAAAAAGCACCTGGATGATCATCAAGACTCTTGGAAGAACGTTCTATGGACAGATGATTCAAAAGTATAACTTTTTGGACGACATGGTTCCAGTAATGCCTGTCGAAAACCAAACTCTGCATTTCACAGTAAGAACTTCATACCAAAGGTCAAGCATGGTGGTGGTAGTGTGATGGTTTGGGGATGCTTTGCTGCCTCAGGACCTGGACGACTTGCCTTAATAGAAGGAACCATGAATTCTGCTCTGTATCAGAGAATTCTACAGGAGATTGTCAGACCATCCATCTGTGAGATGAAGCGCAGCTGGGTCATGCAGCAAGACAATGATCCAAAACACACAATCAAGCCTACATGAAAATTGCTAAAAAGCAACAAATTGGAAGTTTTGGAATGGCCTAGTCAAAGTCCAGACCTAATCCCAATTGAGATGTTATGGCAGGACTTGAAATGCTTGAAAACCCAGACGTCACTGAGTTAAAGCAGTTCTGCATGGAAGAGTGGGCCAAAATTCCTCCACAGCGACGTGAGAGACTGATCAACAACTACAGGAAGCATTTGGTTGGAGTCATTGCAGCTAAAGGTGGCACAACCAGTAATTGCGTGTAAGGGGGCAATTACTTTTTCACACAGGGGAATTGGGTGTTGCATAACTTTGTTTATGAAATAAATATGTAATTGTTGTGTTATTTGTTCACTTATGTTCCCTTTATCTAATATTAGGTTTTGGTTGAAGATCTGATAACATTCAGTATCACAAATATGCAAAAGTAGAGAAAATTAGAAAGGGGGCAAATACTTTTTCATATCACTGTATGGCCAGCTATTGTGAAAGAATACTTGTGGATCTTGTTGACTTCCTCTATTGCTTCAAGAGGCCTACTGGTCCACCTGGTAAGTGTGTGGTTCCAAAGGATAAAGCAGCGCCTACAGATGGATTTGTGGATTCAGAGAGAAACCAGCTGTGAGCCTGCAACCAGGCACGGTGGATGACATCCTTTTCCTGCACAGCAATTTGAAGAACTCCAGTGATGAATGTACTGTTTTTGAAGTTATTGTTTTAGTATATTTATTTGTTGTCAAATATTAGAAGGCTCTTTAAAGCAAATTGAGTTGTCATAAAAATATATACACTACCGTTCAAAAGTTTGGGGTCACTTAGAAATTTCCTTTTTTTTTCGAAAGAAAAGCATTTTTTTTGTCCATTAAAATAACATAAAATTGATCAGAAATACAGTGTAGACATTGTTAATGTTGTAAATGGCTATTGTGGCTGGAAACTGCTGATTTTTTTTAAAAATGGAATATCTACATAGGAGTACAGAGGCCCATTATCAGCAACCATCAGTCCTGTGTTCCAATGGCATATTGTGTTTACTAATCCAAATTGATCATTTTAAAAGTCTAATTGATCATTAGAAAACCCATTTGCAATTATGTTAGCACAGCTGAAAACTGTTGTGCTGATTTAAAGAAGCAGTAAAACTGGCCTTCTTGAGACTAGTTGAGTATCTGGAGCATTAGCAATTGTGGGTTTGATTTACAGTCTCAAAATGGTCAGAAACAAATAACTTTCTTCTGAAACTCGTCAGTCTATTCTTGTTCTTAGAAATGAAGGCTATTCCATTTGAGAAATTGCCAAGAAACTGAAGATCTCGTACAACGCTGTGTACTACTCCCTTCACAGAACAGTGCAAACTGGCTCTAACCAGAATAGGGGGGCGGCAGGTAGCTTAGTGGTTAAGAGCGTTGTGCCAGTAACCGAAAGGTCGCTGGTTCTAATCCCCAAGCCGACTAGGTGAGAAATCTGTCGGTGCCCTTGAGCAAGGCACTTAACCCTAATTGCTCCTGTAAGTCGCTCTGGATAAGAGAGTCTGCTAAATGACTAAAATGTAAATGTAAATGTAGAAAGAGGAGTGGGAGGCCCCGGTGCACAACTGAGCAAGAGGACAAATATATTAGTGTCTAGTTTGAGAAACAAATGCCGCACAGGTCCTCAACTGGCAGCTTCATTAAATAGTACCCGCAAAACACCCGTCTCAACGTCAACAGTAAAGAGGCGACTCCGGGATGCTGACCTTATAGGCAGAGTTGCAAAGAAAAAGTCCAGTGTTCTTTTGCCCATCTTAATCTTTTATTTTTATTGGCCAGTCTGAGATATGGCTTTTTCTTTGCAACTCTGCCTAGAAGGTCAGCATCCCGGAGTCGCCTCTTCACTGTTGACGTTGAGACTGGTGTTTTGCGGGTGCTATTTAATGAAGCTGCCAGTTGAGGACCTGTGAGGCGTCTGTTTCTCAAACTAGACACTAATGTATTTCTCCTCTTGCTCAGTTGTGCCTCCCACTCCTTTATATTCTGGTGAGAGCCGGTTTGCGCTGTTCTGTGAAGGTAGTAGTACACAGCATTGTACGAGATCTTCAGATTCTTGGCAATTTCTTGCATGGAATAGCCTTAATTTCTCAGAACAAGAATAGACTGACGAGTTTCAGAAGAAAGTTATTTGTTTCTGGCCATTTTGATTCTGTAATCAAACCCACAATTGCTGATGCTCCAGATACTCAACTAGTCTCAAGAAGGCCAGTTTTATTGCTTCTTTAATCAGCACAACAGTTTTCAGCTGTGCTAACATAATTGCAAAAGGGTTTTCTAATGATCAATTAGACTTTTAAAATGATAAACTTGGATTAGCAAGCAAAATGTGCCATTGGAACACAGGACTGATGGTTGCTGATAATGGGCCTCTATACGCCTATGTAGATATTCCATTAAATAGCAGCCGTTTCCAGCTACAATAGCCATTTACAACATTTAACAATGTCTACACTGTATTTCTGATCAATTTGTTATTTTAATGAACAAAAAAATTGCTTTTCTTTAGAAAACAAGGACATTCCTAAGTTACCCCAAACTTTTGAACGGTAGTGTAAATTTTCTTAATTAATGGCATGGTTTCTTTTTATGTTGAATAGACATGCAGACAAATTAATGAATGAAGGAAACAATTAGGCTAAATAAATTGATATTATTTTGTTGGGTAACGGATCGGCTCTCGGAACACATTGAGGCTGCTTCTATCTTCAATATAATCTTCCCGTAAGTCTTAGGCCTGCAGTAAATTCAATTAGATTAGCAGGTTCATTTTTCATTAGGTTTTAATAATCCATGCCTTCTGGGAATGTTATAAAGTCCAAAAGTTATGGGTGGAGTTAGAAATTTGGCTGTCAAGTATTACAATGGAAATTAACTTTTAATCCGTCTGTCTGCATATTTCAAGACATGGCATATAAGGGTGCAGTGAGATACCCAATGGGTTGGACGATACCTTTCTCGTCAATCATCTTGAAAAAAACGTATACTTCAACAAATGTCAGCCTTTATATGCTTTATTATCCAAATGTTGAAAGTGCATGTGGGCAATGGAGAGAAACAAAATGGTGCAGTTTGAGGCCATGTGGCGGAGAGTGATGCTGGAGATGGAGGTGTGAGCAGGTGGGTCTAGGCAGGTGTGATGCAGTTGTTGTTTTATGTGTATGTTTTGTTTTGTCTAAAAATATAAAATCGTACAAAAACAATTAATAAGGAAAAAGGACAAGCTTGCAAAACGCATCTGATTATTCATTATGAATAGGATTTATTTCATTTACATTCTTCATTGTAACCACAATGTCACAAATAATTGAACACACACACAACATGAGCAGATTAACTTGGTGAAAACATTTATTTATTAAAGACTATCAGAAAGAATGTTGGTACTTATTTATTTTGATCCAAAGCCACGATTGAGTGAGTCAGTCAGCTTTGTGCTGACAAATATAGCTTTATGCTGTGAAATAGCCTACTAAATAGGCCAAGGCTAAACAAATATATTACATTTACTAAATAAACGAGTACATTTCATAAATAAAATAAATAAATAAAGTAGCTCAGGTCTTGAAAATATGGGCAACCCTTTTCCCCTCCCTATCCTCAAGGGACTCGCTTTCATTCAGTTTCTTCTTCACATCAGCAAAGAAGGACTCCGTGTTTCAGAAACGTTCTTTAAATAGAGGGGATATCACTCTTTCCCACTGTGGTAAAGAAAGCCAGTTTATTATTTAGAATGATTGATTTCTGTTTTTAGAGGGAGAGAAACCAAAGGCCCACCGTGCCCATTTTTCAAAAATCGTCAGTCCACATGTCAAGTGTAATTGAGCCATTGTATTTACCAAAGTTCTTTCTCAACTCCAGGACTACATTTACATTTTAGTCATTTAGCAGACGCTCTTATCCAGAGCGACTTACAGTTAGTGAATACATTTTTATTTTATTTTTTCATACTGGCCCCCCGTGGGAATCTAACCCACAACCCTGGCATTGCAAATGCCATGCTCTACCAACTGAGCTACATCCCTGCCGGCCATTCCCTCCCCTACACTGGACGACGCTGGGCCAATTTTGCGCCGCCCCATGGGTCTCCCGGCCGCGGCCGGCTACGACAGAGCCTGGATTCGAACCAGGATCTCTAGTGGCACAGCTAGCACTGCGATGCAGTGCTAGTGACTAGTCGCCAGCTATAATTATTTTTGCCTGATGCAGAACTCTAGTGCCAGAGAAGAGACTCTCGGACTGAAACATTCACACCTCCATTAATTTACGAAAAGATAGACAATTTGTGCCACCGTTTAGACTACCGATATATCAGCATTCTAACTCCCCCTTGTGATAGTGTGGTGCAATGACAGAAAGAGGCAATTTACCACAATCTACCACATAAGCTCAAAACATTTTAATTGAGGAACCACTGTACAATGATACATCATTAATTGATCCCTCTGTATGTATGTATGTATGCACCTTTCTCTATCAGGTGATGATGGCCCTGTCTGCCCACCTGAACGCTGTGGAGTCGGAGAAGCAGAAGCTGCGTGCCCAGGTACGTCGGCTGTGCCAGGAGAACCAGTGGCTGCGGGACGAGCTGGCGGGCACCCAGCAGAAGCTGCAGAAGAGCGAGCAGAACGTGGCCCAGCTGGAAGAAGAGAAGAAGCACCTGGAGTTCATGAACCAGCTCAAGAAGTTCGACGAGGACGTGTCCCCTATTGTGAGTTGTTATGCACTCCCATACACCCATACTTGAATGGACAACACGATTGCTTGCGCGCAAGCACAAAAGCAAGTAATCAGGCATGGCATAAGCCTCAGCTGATGAAGCCGCTGCTGGGGTTTGCAACTGTGACCTATCGATAATACTTGACCTCTTCTCTCCTGCCTGTAGTCTACATTCTCAACCAGGATTTGAATCTCTTTATGTGCAAGATAATTTTTTTGAGCGAATTGATGGCTGTGGAATTCTCCCTACGAGATTAAATGAGTTGTCTTTTGTAAAGCGTAGCAGCCTATTAGTTAACTAGACAGACAAGCTCCGTATTTTGTCATAAAAGAGCCATTTTGCTCCTCTTGTACTCTTATTTGTTCTTCCCTCTCTCTTTCTCCCTTTACATGAGCAATGTAGGCTGCCAAGGTAAATGAATTGGTCTCACTCACTCTCTTTTTATAATACCTTATTCGCCCCAACCATTATGAACTGGTTAAAGTTTATGGTGGGCGGAAGTCATCTGTCCCTTGGCTGCTGGTAAGGCAATTCATTTAGTCATTAACATTTATACACTTTGAAGAGAGCCCGTTAATATGTACCAAATGTAGTCCAGACTGGAATTTAGCACTGTTCAAATGATGTCGGCTGTTGAATATATTTCTAATTGTAGTACGTGTTTGAGAATGCAAGGACAGGGGGTATGAATGTGGTAGGTGGGGTTTTTCTAGTTCAGCCTGAAGGGAACTGTGGTGAGTCTCCATGAGAGACCAGGGACATGGATGTTCATATGCTGTCTGTCAAACATTTTACTCTCAATTCGATGGAAATTTCTTGTGGCCATCTGGGATTTAAAGGCACAAAATTTACTTTAATTTCTAGTCAAAAGCGCTGCCCCGGCTGTTTGTAAACTGTGGGGTGGATCTTGGCAAATGTAACTGGCACTGAGTATAGAATTAGAATTCCTCTCCTTAAACCAAAGACACGTGCCTTTAAAAAAAAGTATAATTTCCAAGATGAAACGATGAAAGTGCCAATAAGCGACGGATTGTTTTTTGAACGTTTTTCTCCAGGAGGAGAAAGATGGAGAGCCTCCTAAAGATACACTAGATGACCTCTTCCCCAATGATGAGGAGGAAAACAGTCAAGGAAGTAAGTGGTCTGTCTACCTACAACCATATCCTATGTCGTCATACAGTATCGGCTTAGTATAGATTCTTTCCTTTAATTGTATGTTCATTGCTTTGGTGCATAACGTCAGACAACAAAACCTGCTGCGTCATCTTATTTCTTTCTTTTTATTTAAGGTCCCATATTTGAACTTGTGTTGCTCTAATATTGAGCTGAGGACCTTAAATCTGATCATTTTATCAGCACAGAACTGGCATTTTACTGGTCTTCAACTCTTATGTTCTTTGGATTGTATGCAAATGAGAGAATTCCAAATCCACATTATACGAACATAAAACTCTGCAGCAGCTGCCTAAACCTATGAACAAACAGCATATGTCCCTCCCCTGTCTCTCTCCTTCAGTGCCGCACCAGCATAACAGCGCAGCAGTGGCCGCAGCCCAGCAGGGTGGCTATGAGATCCCGGCCCGCCTGAGGACCCTCCACAACCTGGTGATCCAGTATGCCTCCCAGGGCCGCTACGAGGTGGCCGTGCCCCTCTGCAAACAGGCCCTGGAGGACTTGGAGAAGACATCTGGACACGACCACCCTGACGTGGCCACCATGCTCAACATCCTGGCCCTGGTCTACAGGTGTGTGCTTTTGCGTTGGTCTTTGTGTTGCAGCCACCATATTAACCCTTCTCCTGCTGGAGCCGAGTTATCACACTGCTATCCTTTATCCTTATAATGTAACACCTCTATAACCACCTATGCCACTTACCTACACACTGCTTCTCCCTTCTGTACCGAGTTTATTCAGGATCTCTTTTTTTAATGTATTTTCCTTCTTTTTTTCAGGGACCAGAACAAATACAAGGAGGCGGCTCACCTGCTCAACGATGCACTGTCTATCCGGGAGAAAACCCTTGGGAAAGACCACCCTGCGGTGAGCTAGTATACCGGATGGAGCAATCTCTTCTCACTAGACGAAAGGGACTTTTCTGAATTTTTTTTGTTCATCATGGGTTGGAGCAGGTCAGGTTGAAACTGCCATCAGTGGCTCCAAAGGCTGGCTAATCCTAAAACATGTGGGCCATTAATACATTACAGGAATGTACTATTTAGCACGTTCCTAATGGCAAATCTGGTTGTGTCAGCACTTGGGCAGGCATCTAGCCAGAGAGAAGTTAGTGAATATGCATTTATACGCATCCACATCACTGGCTCCTGGAAAGTACACGGGCATAAAAGGAATGCAAAAGGTGCTCTCTCACTCTAGTGTTAATGCTCCCAAAGGTGATATGTCAATATGACTATTGTCAATTAAATTAATGTCAATATGTAGTGGTGTTAGGGGTCTATAAGACGACACGTTTGTAGTTGCACTTTTGGGAGCACGGTACAGGCTCCCTTGTTTGACTCACCGCAATGCAGGCACAGAGCAGCTACATAACATGATGAAAGCTGCTCACTAATCCTTCTCTGTTTCTCAGGTGGCTGCGACACTGAACAATCTGGCAGTGTTGTATGGCAAGAGGGGGAAGTACAAGGAAGCTGAGCCCCTTTGCAAGAGGGCTCTGGAGATCAGGGAGAAGGTAGGTCCAGTGCAGTTCATAACCAGTGTAGACATACTTGGTACAATGATACAATGTCAGTTAATTTGTACTGTGCTACATTCAATTAGCAATATTACTAATGAATATACTTAACAATTGCAAATGTCGCAATCTGGAATTGAAAAGTAACTTTACATAGGTGGCGCTTATAACCGAAGTTCATCACTGGTTCATCACTAGCTCATTATTATCATTTTTAACATGGCGAGACGTTGATATGAGGTCATATTACATGATAATTAATTTTTTGTAGCTTTGATGATAGCTGAGGTTCGTAAAAAAAGTATGCCATCACTCTGTCCCATAACAATTCTAATGGTTTCATGGCAGCCATAAAACATCAATGTTTCCAGAAATCTCAAGAAATGTTCCAATGATTATTTGGCTGCTCCTCAACTCACGTTGGTTGATGCTTCTGTCCTCTCGCCTCCTATATAGGTGCTGGGCAAGGACCATCCTGATGTGGCCAAGCAGCTGAACAACCTGGCCCTGCTGTGCCAGAACCAGGGCAAGTACGAGGAGGTGGAGTACTACTACTGCCGGGCCCTGGAGATCTACGAACGCAGGCTGGGCCCTGACGACCCCAACGTGGCCAAGACCAAGAACAACCTGGTGAGGGGGGCTGCCTGGCTTGACTGCCGTGCTTGACTCTACTGCTGCTCAGGGGTGAACAACTCCGTGTCTGCTGGTTTTCTCTTTCATCTGACACTAATTGGACACAAGTGCCCACACCTGGTTTCCCTGGTCTAAATCAGACGGCGGTTTCAAATTTAAGAACAAAAACCAGCAGACACTAAGGCCCTACGACACAGGTGTCTAACTAATTCCACGGAGGGGCCAAGTGTCTGCGGGATTTCACTCCTCTCTTGCGCTTGATTGATTAATTAACTCCCCACATCTGGTTGTCTAGGGCTTAATACAAATATTTTTAAAAGACACTAGGCCCTCCATGGAATGAGTTTGACACCCCTGTCCTATGAGAACCAAAGTTGCTCATCCATGCCATAGCTCTTTGATCCTGTTATATGTTGTATTTACAGTGGGGGAAAAAAGTATTTAGTCAGCCACCAATTGTGCAAGTTCTCCCACTTAAAAAGATGAGAGAGGCCTGTAATTTTCATCATAGGTACACGTCAACTATGACAGACAAAATGAGAATAATTTTTTTCTCCAGAAAATCACATTGTAGGATTTTTAATGAATTTATTTGCAAATTATGGTGGAAAATAAGTATTTGGTCAATAACAAAAGTTTCTCAATACTTTGTTATATACCCTTTGTTGGCAATGACACAGGTCAAACGTTTTCTGTAAGTCTTCACAAGGTTTTCACACACTGTTGCTGGTATTTTGGCCCATTCCTCCATGCAGATCTCCTCTAGAGCAGTGATGTTTTGGGGCTGTCGCTGGGCAACACGGACTTTCAACTCCCTCCAAAGGTTTTCTATGGGGTTGAGATCTGGAGACTGGCTAGGCCACTCCAGGACCTTGAAATGCTTCTTACGAAGCCACTCCTTCGTTGCCCGGGCGGTGTGTTTGGGATCATTGTCATGCTGAAAGACCCAGCCACGTTTCATCTTCAATGCCCTTGCTGATGGAAGGAGGTTTTCACTCAAAATCTCACGATACATGGCCCCATTCATTCTTTCCTTTACACGGATCAGTCGTCCTGGTCCCTTTGCAGAAAAAACAGCCCCAAAGCATGATGTTTCCACCCCCATGCTTCACAGTAGGTATGGTGTTCTTTGGATGCAACTCAGCATTCTTTGTCCTCCAAACACGACGAGTTGAGTTTTGACCAAAAGTTCTATTTTGGTTTCATCTGACCATATGACATTCTCCCAATCCTCTTCTGGATCATCCAAATGCACTCTAGCAAACTTCAGACGGGCCTGGACATGTACTGGCTTAAGCAGGGGGACACGTCTTTCACTGCAGGATTTGAGTCCCTGGCGGCGTAGTGTGTTACTGATGGTAGGCTTTGTTACTTTGGTCCCAGCTCTCTGCAGGTCATTCACTAGGTCCCCCTGTGTGGTTCTGGGATTTTTGCTCACCGTTCTTGTGATCATTTTGTGATCATCTTGTGATCTTGCGTGGAGCCCCAGATCGAGGGAGATTATCAGTGGTCTTGTATGTCTTCCATTTCCTAATAATTGCTCCCACAGTTGATTTCTTCAAACCAAGCTGCTTACCTATTGCAGATTCAGTCTTCCCAGCCTGGTGCAGGTCTACAATTTTATTTCTGGTGTCCTTTGACAGCTCTTTGGTCTTGGCCATAGTGGAGTTTGGAGTGTGACTGTTTGAGGTTGTGGACAGGTGTCTTTTATACTGATAACAAGTTCAAACAGGTGCCATTAATACAGGTAACGAGTGGAGGACAGAGGAGCCTCTTAAAGAAGAAGTTACAGGTCTGTGAGAGACAGAAATCTTGCTTGTTTGTAGGTGACCAAATACTTATTTTCCACGATAATTTGCAAATAAATTCATTAAAAATCCTACAATGTGATTTTCTGGATTTTTTTCTTCTCAATTTGTCTGTCATAGTTGACGTGTACCTATGATGAAAATTACAGGCCTCTCTCATCTTTTTAAGTGGGAGAACTTGCACAATTGGTAGCTGACTAAATACTTTTTTCCCCCACTGTATATTGGTGGTAGACTAAACAAGATGGTGCAAGGATGAGAATGAACTTTGTTTTCCTTTAAAGATAATAATTAATAATAATAATAATAATTAATCATTTAGCAGACGCTCTTATCCAGAGCGACTTACAGGAGCAATTAGGGTTAAGTGCCTTGCTCAAGGGCACATCGACAGATTTTTTACCTAGTCGGCTCGGGGATTAGAACCAGCGACCTTTTGGTTACTGGCACAACACTCTTAACCACTAAGCTACCTGCCGCCCTAACTTTGATGGTTGTTGCTTTGTATAGATAGCACCTGGTTCAGTGATTTGCTTTGTGCATACTTGTAGTTCAAAGGTGAAATGTCTGAACTGTTTGAACCTTTTCTCTTGTCTCCCAGGCTTCGTGTTACTTGAAGCAGGGGAAGTACAAGGAGGCGGAAGTCCTTTACAAAGAGATCCTCACCCAAGCTCACGAGAAGGAATTTGGATCCGTGGATGGTGAGCAAACTAGTCCAAAACTCGAACGGGCCACTACAAACTCTTGGGGATAGTAGTCACTTTGCGTCCTTATTTGCAAACTTTTTTCAAAACGTTCTAGTGTTGCTTTCACATGAAATGGCTGTTCAGTCAATCGAGATCAATGTGAGTCATTTACATAAACCCTTATGTGAATTCAAAGTCTTACATTTCTAGAAGGAACAATAGAGCACTTGACTGTACTGACCATAGACATACAATAAGTCTGTGGTTCTGACATTGTAGAACACCGTTATTTCACACATAGCTAGTGTGCCAGCAGAAAATGCTAACTGATTTGTCACATTTTGCCATCAATTGTTAGGATGGGTTATTATGACACCCAGTTAATGACAACATGGATGACAAGTCAACTTGAAGTGTAGGGGTTCATTGCTAATGAGAACATAATCAATATTCGACTTGAAGTGTATGGTTCAACCACCTCTTACAGAACAGTGCAGGCTAGAGCAGACTGATTTAAGAGCTGTTCAAGAAATACTTCGAAATCATTTTTGACTTTCTAGATTATAAAGAAAGCAACTGGTTACTAAGAGTATAGAGGATATGAAAGGATAGTTTAGTCTTTTTTTTTTTTTTAATTTTTTTTAGATGTAAAGATGTTGAATATTATTTAAGTGCCAGCTGACTAACTAACCGATTCTGTTTTGTTAAATTCCCCCGTTGGAAGAAGTATTTTGATACCAAGAAGATGAAAAAATGTGACTTCTTCCCATATTGAATGTATTGGGATCTTGACCATTTTCCTATTTTCTAGCATTTGCAAGCTGTTTCTGAGAGTTTTAATTTGAGGTGTTATGGTTGATCAAAGTGCCATAAAAGGTATTCTTGAACTTTCACCCTAAATGCCATGTCACATTGTAGGATAATCACTGGGCGTGTGCATATGATACACAGCAATGAAGGTGAGTGGAAACATTGATGGGTTTTTCCCGGAGTGGAATATGCACATATCTGAAACAAGAACAAAATCCAACTTGGTTTACATAGGTGGTGCTTATTATATTGTCCACCATTTAATTATTTATTACCAATTGCGATATAAAGAATGTGAACAAAGATATTTAAGTCTCGGTTTTTGTGTGTCTTCATGCATGAGGGCATGGAATTGTCTGGACTTTGTTTGTTTTGTGTTGCTTGTTTTTGTCTTATGTAAAATTCCATACTTTGTTATATACTTTTCATACTTTTTAAAATAGTGGCACATTTTATGTTTCATTGTATTTTTTGGTTCTTCTGTCATGAAGTCGTCTCTTATTTCACAAACTTTTCTTTGGAAATCACTTCTTGAAGTAGTCTGACACAATGCCTTCGTAACACTGTTATAGGATCACATAACATACATGACCACTTATTACAGCCAACGTTTTCTTATAACTACTAGCATAATACTTATGATGTCGCTGTAAAGAAGACAGGTTGGTTATCATACTGTCAAAAGTTTTTTTGGGGGGGGGATAAGCATGTCTTCATTATGATAGTGTTTTTCACGCTTAACATACCAAGATATTTCAAGTAAGCTACCACATCCTCTTTACATTTCTCATGTATTTTTCTTTACTGTCCTTCCATTGTCTTTCGCAAATCACATGTTGTGTTCTCGTTATGTTGAGTTTGTATTGAATGTTTGACGTTTATTTTATTTTGAATGATTTATTATATTTTATGAAATATATGAAATATACTTCATTTATTTGTTATTTTTGATCCATAATCTAATGAAATGCTTTCATCAAAGTTGTTATCTCTCCTCAAGATTTAACATGTGAAATGATGGGTTGACTTTGATTTGAGGTTTAAGTATTTTTACACACAAGTGCCTTTCATGCCTACATTATTTTCACGTATTTCCATATTCTCAATAAATTTGAGGCAGAATTGTGACCTTGTCTCTCTCTTGAGTTTCTTACCATGCCAATATAATGCACGGTTAATTAACAAATAAGTCTCAATTGATTCCGTGAGGGAGTGGGGTGGGGGTGCATTTTGGAGGGATTATCAGAACTCTGGTCTCTGTTTTAAACGCGGTTTCAACGTATCTCTAACGATTACTGAGATTGAGAGGTTGCGATAGGATCTTGTCACACGAAGGATGGGAACAAAGTTGAACTAATGTTGCCTACATGTCAGCAAGGTGCAGCCGTCTACGTCTGTATCCTACCATTTGTTCAACGTCTGTCTGTTAATCGTTGGGGATGTTTTTGCCAGCACACAGCACACCTTTCTCTTTCTCCTCTGTCTCTGCAGCTGAGAACAAGCCCATCTGGATGCATGCCGAGGAGCGGGAGGAGTGCAAGGTGAGTGCCATGTAAAGTGTATCTGTGTGTGAGAGAGCGCGGGCATGAACGGGCATGTGGCAGGGCTGCCCATTTTTATAAGGAGCGCCTATTTGTTTACTTGTCAATTCTGGTAGGTCCAGTGTTCTGTCTGGTCCCGTGTTGCTCAGTTGGTAGAGCATGGCGCTTGTAACGCCAGGGTTGTGGGTTTGATTCCCACGGGGGACCAGTAAAATAACCTAAATGTATGCACTCACTGCTGTAAATCGCTTTGGATAAGAGCGTCTGCTAAATTAAATTTTTTTGGGGAAATGATTATTTTGGGTAGACTCAGCGATATGACATCATACACATCGAGGGAGCAACTTCCTGCTAACTGAAATCCACAACAACAAAAAGCTCTTCCCAAGCATGCCTCAAGGGAAGGTGCACATTGCTAACAGTCAGTGGTAGTCTGGCGAGATTTGAATTCGGTTGTAGATGTCTTTTAACAGGATGTTGCCCTGCTGTGTTTGTCAAATAGCTGAATCAATCGGAGGGACATTTTGGAGAATGTGAGGGGTTACCCTTTTTGTGATGTCTTTTTGTGCTCCTCTATCCCCCTCCTTCTCTATCCTTCTATCATCAGAGCAAAGATGACTATGGAGATTATGGCGGCTGGTATAAAAACTGCAAGGTGAACAGGTAAGAAAAGAAGTCCACTTAAAGACTTGTAAGCATTACCGAAGCAAAGGAATGGTAGTGATTAGCATCTCTGTAGTCACTGCAGTGATTTTGAAGTGACCTTGGTGTGTGTGTGTCCCTCAGCCCCACTGTCAACACCACGCTACGTAATCTGGGAGCTCTGTACCGCCGCCAAGGCAAGATGGAGGCCGCTGAGACCCTGGAGGATTGTGCCTTGAGGTCCCGAAAACAGGTCAGCTTCTCTCGCTCACACACACACACACGCCTAATCCCTCACATTTTATAAAAACACACACACACGTTCAAGCTTAAATCCACACTATGAAATCCAAACTTGTTTATATTCAGTTATGGGAATGCTTTAACTGAATGTAGACATCCACAGAGACTTGATGATCTATTGTTGCATATTGAGTATTAGGATTTCCCTATTTCTTGCTTGCCTTTGATCCAGGGCACATCTGTATATTCATGGACTTTTTTGCTTGAGTGTGTGTTTTAGTGACTGCATGGTTTACTGATTTACCAATCAGTTGCACCAATTACTTTCAATAATAATGTAAGAACAAAAGGTGAAATGATATAGCAATATTGAAAGGATTTGTGTGTTTTGTTCAGGGTGTGGTGGAGCTGCAGAGAGACGGAGACGGGAGGAGGAGCAGGGAGAGTCTGAGCAGCGTCAAATACGAGAGCGCCTCCGAAGCAGGGGAGGACGGCAGCGTGGACTGGAATGGGGTGAGTGCACTGCACAGACACACACACCTAAGCCTTCATATATTATTTAGGAAGGCATTGAGTGCAAATGTAGTGTAAAATATGCACTATATATACAAAAGTATGTGGACACCCCTTCAAATTAGTGGATTCAGCTATTTCAGCTACACCCGTTGCTGACGGGTGTATAAAATCAAGCACACAGTCATGTTATATCCATTGACAAACATTGGCAGTAGAATGGCCTTACTGAAGAGCTCAGTGACTTTCAACGTGGCACCGTCATAGGATGCCACCTTTCCAACAAGTCAGTTTGTCAAATTTCTGGCTACTAGAGCTGCCCCGGTCAACTGTAAGTGCTGTTATTGTGAAGTGGAAACGTCTAGGAGCAACAACGGCTCAGCCGAGAAGTGGTAGGGCAACAGCTCACAGAACGGGACCGCCGAGTGCTGAAGCGTCTGTCCTCGGTTGCAACACTCACTACCGAGTTCCAAACTGCCTCTGGAAGCAACATCAGCACAAGAACTGTTCGTTGGGAGCTTCATGAAATGGGTTTCCATGGCCAAGCAGCCACACACAAGCCTAAGATCACCATGCGCAATGCCAAGCATCGGCTGGAGTGGTGTAAAGCTCGCCACCATTGGACTCTGGAGCAGTGGAAACACGTTCTCTGGAGTGATAAATCACTCTTCACCATCTGACAGTCTGACGGATGCCAGGGGAACGCTACCTGCCCCAATGCAAAGTGCCAACTGTAAAGTTTGGTGGAGGAGGAATAAATGTCTGGGGCTGTTTTTCATGGTTCAGGCTAGGCCCCTTAGTTCCAGTGAAGGGAAATCTTAATGCTACAGCAAACAATGACATTCTAGGAGATTCTGTGCTTCCAACTTTGTGGCAAAAGTTTGGGGAAGGCCCTTTCCTGTTTCAGCATGACAATGCCCAATGCACAAAGCGAGGTCCATACAGAAATGGTTTGTCGAGATCGGTGTGGAAGAACATGACTAGCCTGCACAGGGCCCTGACCTCAACCCCATCGAACACCTTTGGGATGAATTGGAACGCCGACTGCGAGCCAAGCCTAATTGCCCAACATCAGTGCCCGACCTCACTAATGCTCTTGTGGCTGAATGGAAGCAAGTCCCCGCAGCAATGTTCCAACATCTACAGTGAGGGAAAAAAGTATTTGATCCCCTGCTGATTTTGTACGTTTGCCCACTGACAAAGAAATGATCAGTCTATAATTTTAATGGTAGGTTTATTTGAACAGTGAGAGACGGAATAACAACCAAAAAATCCAGAAAACGCATGTCGAAAATGTTATAAATTGATTCTCATTTTGATGAGGGAAAGAAGTATTTGACCCCCTCTCAATCAGAAAGATTTCTGGCTCCCAGGTGTCTTTTATACAGGTAACGAGCTGAGATTAGGAGCACACTCTTAAAGGGAGTGCTCCTAATCTCAGTTTGTTACCTGTATAAAAGACACCTGTCCACAGAAGCAATCAATCAATCAGATTCCAAACTCTCCACCATGGCCAAGACCAAAGAGCTCTCCAAGGATGTCAGGGACAAGATTGTAGACCTACACAAGGCTGGAATGGGCTACAAGACCATCGCCAAGCAGCTTGGTGAGAAGGTGACAACAGTTGGTGCGATTATTCGCAAATGGAAGAAACACAAAAGAACTGTCAATCTCCCTCGGCCTGGGGCTCCATGCAAGATCTCACCTCGTGGAGTTGCAATGATCATGAGAACGGTGAGGAATCAGCCCAGAACGACACGGGAGGATCTTGTCAATGATCTCAAGGCAGCTGGGTCCATAGTCACCAAGAAAACAATTGGTAACACACTACGTCGTGAAGGACTGAAATCCTGCAGTGCCCGCAAGGTCCCCCTGCTCAGGAAAGCACATATACATATACATGAAGTTTGCCAATGAACATCTGAATGATTCAGAGGAGAACTGGGTGAAAGTGTTGTGGTCAGATGAGACCAAAATGGAGCTCTTTGGCATCAACTCAACTCGCCGTGTTTGGAGGAGGAGGAATGCTGCCTATGACCCCAAGAACACCATCCCCACCATCAAACATGGAGGTGGAAACATGCTTTGGGGATGTCTTTCTGCTAAGGGGACAGGACAACTTCACCGCATCAAAGGGACGATGGACGGGGCTATGTACCATCAAATCTTGGGTGAGAACCTCCAGCCAGGGCATTGAAAATGGGTCATAGATGGGTATTCCAGCATGACAATGACCCAAAACACATGGCCAAGGCAACAAAGGAGTGGCTCAAGAAGAAGCACATTAAGGTCCTGGAGTGGCCTAGCCAGTCTCCAGACCTTAATCCCATAGAAAATCTGTGGAGGGAGCTGAAGGTTCGAGTTGCCAAACGTCAGCCTCAAAACCTTAATGACTTGGAGAAGATCTGCAAAGAAGAGTGGGACAAAATCCCTCCTGAGATGTGTGCAAACCTGGTGGCCAACTACAAGAAACGTCTGACCTCTGTGATTGCCAACAAGGGTTTTGCCACCAAGTACTAAGTCATGTTTTGCAGAGGGGTCAAATACTTATTTCCCTCATTAAAATGCAAATCAATTTATAACATTTTTGACATGTGTTTCTCAGGATTTTTTGTTGTTATTCTGTCTCTCACTGTTCAAATAAACCTACCATTAAAATTATAGACTGATCATGTCTTTGTCAGTGGGCAAACGTACAAAATCAGCAGGGGATCAAATACTTTTTTCCCTCACTGTATACATGCATACATACATACATACAGTGGGGAAAAAAATGTATTTAGTCAGCCACCAATTGTGCAAGTTCTCCCACTTAAAAATATGTGAGAGGCCTGTAATTTTCATCATAGGTACACGTCAACTATGACAGACAAATTGAGGAAAAAAAATCCAGAAAATCACATTGTAGGATTTTTATGAATTTATTTGCAAATTATGGTGGAAAATAACTATTTGGTCACCTACAAACAAGCAAGATTTCTGGCTCTCACAGACCTGTAACTTCTTCTTTAAGAGGCTCCTCTGTCCTCCACTCGTTACCTGTATTAATGGCACCTGTTTGAACTTGTTATCAGTATAAAAGACACCTGTCCACAACCTCAAACAGTCACACTCCAAACTCCACTATGGCCAAGACCAAAGAGCTGTCAAAGGACACCAGAAACAAAATTGTAGACCTGCACCAGGCTGGGAAGACTGAATCTGCAATAGGTAAGCAGCTTGGTTTGAAGAAATCAACTGTGGGAGCAATTATTAGGAAATGGAAGACATACAAGACCACTGATAATCTCCCTCGATCTGGGGCTCCACGCAAGATCTCACCCCGTGGGGTCAAAATGATCACAAGAACAGTGAGCAAAAATCCCAGAACCACACGGGGGGACCTAGTGAATGACCTGCAGAGAGCTGGGACCAAAGTAACAAAGCCTACCATCAGTAACACACTACGCCGCCAGGGACTCAAATCCTGCAGTGCAAGACGTGTCCCCCTGCTTAAGCAAGTACATGTCCAGGCCCGTCTGAAGTTTGCTAGAGTGCATTTGGATGATCCAGAAGAGGATTGGGAGAATGTTATATGGTCAGATGAAACCAAAATATAACTTTTTGGTAAAAACTCAACTCGTCGTGTTTGGAGGACAAAGAATGCTGAGTTGCATCCAAAGAACACCATACCTACTGTGAAGCATGGGGGTGGAAACATCATGCTTTGTGGCTGTCTTTCTGCAAAGGGACCAGGACGACTGATCCGTGTAAAGGAAAGAATGAATGGGGCCATGTATCGTGAGATTTTGAGTGAAAACCTCCTTCCATCAGCAAGGGCATTGAAGATGAAACGCGGCTGGGTCTTTCAGCATGACAATGATCCCAAAAACACTGCCCGGGCAACGAAGGAGTGGCTTCGTAAGAAGCATTTCAAGGTCCTGGAGTGGCCTAGCCAGTCTCCAGATCTCAACCCCATAAAAAATCTTTGGAGGGAGTTGAAAGTCCGTGTTGCCCAGCGACAGCCCCAAAACATCACAGCTCTACAGGAGATCTGCATGGAGGAATGGGCCAAAATACCAGCAACAGTGTGTGAAAACCTTGTGAAGACTTACAGAAAACGTTTGACCTGTGTCATTGCCAACAAAGGGTATATAACAAAGTATTGAGAAACTTTTGTTATTGACCAAATACTTATTTTCCACCATAATTTGCAAATAAATTCATTAAAAATCCTACAATGTTATTTTCTGGATTTTTTTTTCTCTCATTTTGTCTGTCATAGTTGACATGTACCTATGATGAAAATTACAGGCCTCTCTCATCTTTTTAAGTGGGAGAACTTGCACAATTGGTGGCTGACTAAATACTTTTTTTCCCCACTGTACATACATACATACATACATACATACATACATACATACATACATACATACATACATATATCTCAACACATATATAGCACCGGAGTGATACATTTTAAATCTTACAATCATATATAAACAAATATTAATCATATTAAAAAACATTCACAATTCAAGCTTAATGATATTTTTATCAGGGGATCGAATACTTTTTTCCCTCACTGTAGTCAAGCCTTCCCAGAAGAGTGGAGGCTGTTATAGCAGCAAAGGGGGAACCAACTCCATATTAATGCCCATGATTTTGGAATGAGATGTTTGACGAGCCGGTGTCCACATACTTTTGGTCATGTAGTGTATTTCTAACATAGATTTGGTTCTTTGTCAGCAACTTGTCAATCCAGAAGACATTTTATTAATAAATAACTAATATCCTCTAATCACGTCTCTGTATGTTATACTTGGTTTAATATACACTAAGTATACATGACAGACTGACTAGGTGAGTCGAGGTGAAATCTATAATCCCTTATTGATGTCACTTGTTAAATCGACTTCAATCAGTGTCGATAAAGGGGAGGAGGCGGGTTGAAGAGGGATTTTTAAGCCTTGAGACAATTGAGGCATGGATTGTGTCATTCAGAGGGTGAATGGGCAAGACAAAAAATTTAAGTGCCTTTTGAACGGGGTATGGTAGTAGGTGCCAGGCGCACCGGTTTGTGTCAAGAACTGCAACGATGCTGGGGTTTTTCACGCTCAACAGTTTCCTGTATGTATCAAGAATGGTCCACCATCCAAAGGACATCCAGCCAACTTGACACAACTGTGGGAAGCATTGGAGTCAACATGGGCCAGCATTCCTGTGGAATGCTTTCGACACCTTGTAGAGTACATACCCCGACGAATTGAGGCTGTTCAATATTAGGTGGTCCTAGTGTTTGGTATACTCAGTGTATAATGGTTTCTAACCAGTTTTAAAGCAGATTCTCCACAGACCTGGTCCCTACTGTAGATGGCTAGGTGCACACTGCATTGCAGGGTGAGCAGACTGCCAAGGTGCCCCTCGAGTCCCACTGCGGCTCACACTGATGATGTCATTAGCTGACTCTTCAATAATGCATTCAGTGCAGCCTAGTGAATACTACAAAAGCTTTGTCTTCTCTAAACCTTTTCAAATGATTACTGTGATATAATTGTCAATCATTTGTGGCCCTACACTGTCTGTCTTCTACATTTTAATTCACTATGACAAGTGCAAATGTACAGTCATGTTTGATACTGATTTATTAATATTGGTCATAAATTAATGTTCTAAGCTTTGATCTTTTAATCTTGCTTTATTCTTCTCTAGAAGGGTGTGTTAACCTCATGTTTTTCTACCTGTGTGTTTCTCTTCTCTTTCTTGCTGCATCTCTCGCTTTCTCCTCGTTCTGGTTCTCACTCTCTCCTCAATCTCTCTTTTTTTTCTGTCGCTTTCTCTCTACTTTTCTTCTTCTTCTCTTTCTCTTCTTCTCTTTCTCTCCTTCATTAGGCCTAAATCAGCGGGATGACCTTCCTCCGTCACTCTCCTCAACCAATCAAATCAAGCCAACCAATCAAATCACGCCAATCGAATCAAAATGGATGCCGCTTGTCATTTCCTCTGTGTGAAGCCTCTTCTAATCTCTCATGGAGGACACCTCCTTCATCCCCACTCCAAATTCTGGCCCAAAACGGATTATCCCTTTCACCTCCGCCTCTTTCTCTCTCACACACTTTCCCTCGCTCTCTCTCTCACATGTTCTCTATCTCCCTGCATTTTCCACACTCTGCCCTGCTTCTCCTCATCTCTTACCCTCTTCCTCTTGCATTTTCTCTCTCTCTCTAGCTAAATTGCTCTTTCGTTCATGCCCTCTCATTTCTCTCATCATGCTGCATCACATCATCTTTCTCTTCCTCTATCCATCTCTCCCCCTCTTTGTCTCTCCCTTTTCTCTTGCTGTGTCATCACTTGTGTACTATGTATGATATTCTAACCAATAAGAGATGGTGGACAGTGGCACCAGAGGCCAATTGAACACCGGAAACTTAACTATCAAAGCTTTGGATTGGTTGTTTGATTTTCCCTCTTTTCTGTTCTCCTTGTATGCAAATATGATTGCTTTTCAATTGATCTTCATATTTCCACCAAGCACAGTCACACAGTTATAACGGCATCAATTATTAGTCCACTATCAAATGAGACCAGTTAGACTTTGTATCCTGTTTTGTTACAGCTATAACAGTGCAGCTAGCTACAGTACTGTTTTTTTATTTTGCTGCAGACAGCTTTTTGTCCTGACATTTGACCAGGATTGAACTACCTAGGTGCCTTTTTTTATTTTAACTTATTTTAACTTGCAACTTGTTTTAAGTGTGACCATGACCCTTGTAAAATATTAATGCGTACTATTATGTTATATGGGAGCAGATGTAAGAAAATACAAAATATTATGACGCTATTATAATGATTCCAAGTCACGTCGCCACTTACAAGCACCTTTTGAGTTTACACATTGATTACTAATGTGTTTTATTGAGATTAGTGTATCAATGTCTCCTGTTTTATTGTTTTTATTTAGTTTACTTTTATGCTATTTAAGAAAATATTAAACAGTGTTTATCATCATGCTTATTTATCTTTGCATTGTCCCTCTAAGCAATTGCTTAATATTTTAAGCCATTATTATTATATAGCCATAGGATCAGGAATGATGGTGGTGTCAGTGCCTGATTTATGGTATTGACTTTTAAAGAGGAACAGCTTGCTAAATGTAGGTTCAAACTAAGTCTTTGAATTGAATGGCATTGTGCAAGTTGCTTTTCCAAAGCCATGGCTTGAAAAATGTGATTTTCTCTGTAATTATGCTCCAAGCAAGAGATAATCTTGTTTCATGTATTGAAGTAGCCATTGAAAAGGGACACAAACACCAGAGACACAGAAACACACAAATTAATGTACACTGCCGCACAAAGTCGTTGTATTTGACTTTGTATTTTGAGTGAAATTTCGTGAGGTCCATTATTTGGTTTTAGCTTGATGGTCCTCTTGTTGTTCCTGGCACAGCTCTCTCTCTCTTGTTATCCTCATCTTAAAAGCCTACTTTACCCTGTCATGACGTAAGGCAGTCATAACAGCTTATGTTAGTTTATGACACCTCTATGAATAGCCATGGCACATATGAAACGACAAATGTTAGCTACCTTGTCAGCCAACAACTTAGTTACCTTGAACACAGTGACAAGTGACCTGGCTGGCTGCACATAAGCTATACGTTATAAATTGACATCAGATTTTGATTGCTCCTGATGACATTGTCATGCTATGCTTATAGCAGCTTAAAGATCTGCTGTAGATTGGGTATTTTAAGTTAGGTGTGATCATATTGAGGCATCGTTGAACAGTGTTATGTTACCTGAATGGAAAGATTTTTCAAACAACACTGCAGCTTGAAATGTACTCACGGATGTCCACTACTTAACTGTTCCAGTTTCTTTTCTATTTCCCATGTTTCAGTCACTTTAGTTTAGTTAGTATAAAGAAGGAACGAGGGGAACAATGTATTTTAGTCTGAATACGTGTAGTACTAGTAACTAACCTTCTAGCTAGCCAGTCTTTTCAGCATTAGCCAACACCACCAAATTGAAGTTGCCTGTATGCCGTGTAGTTTACTCTATAAGGACTTTAACTATTATATAAGAACTGTTTCACAATCAGTGCAGGTATATACTCAATTATAGTACATTTACAGATAATGGTTTAAAAGAAAGTGCATGTGCTTTACCAAAACTGATGCGGTACTATGAGACTATTAGTTAATGTGTAGTTATTGAATAGTTAAAAGTAATTACACTATTTGTTACCATATGAAAATGCAATTCCATGTAACTGTGGCATTTTGGTGTCTCAGTGTAAAGAGACGGCTCCAATGTCGCTAACCGATTCTGAAAAGCAGTAATAGTGGAGCTAGCCAATTCTGAAACACACTGGCTGTCGGGCTGGTAGGCCTATGTAGTGGAGCAATCTAGCTATGTCACACCTTTTTTTAATCGGTCTGTCTGTAGAACGTTGTGCTCTCCATTACTGATACCCCTGTCCTGGCATTATGTAGGCCTACGTACACCCTCGCTCTGTTACATTGTGATGAATGTGTCTCTTAACTTTGTTTGACATCGACTGAAAATAAAGACTTTCATTTTGGGCTTTTCTTTGGCTGGATGCTTGTGGAAACCAACCTGAGGGAGAACCGCACATCCAATATGCTCTCGCTCTCTCCCACACACTCTTTCTCTCCCCCCTCTGGAGTCCATTGACCTAGTTTCACTACCCGGATGCTCTGGCGCATGATAGCTTCACTGTCATACTAAAATGCAGATTAATCCAATTACATTTCACCCCCTTCTACCTGAAGTGTGCACTTGTACATTCTCCTTCGAAGTGTGCGCTTCATGTCAGTTGAAGTCTCTAAGGACTAAAGGTTTGCTTCAGTGGTGGTAGGGCATCAAAGACTAGTTTCTCAAAGCAAAGCATTTCTACAGCTTCCTATTCCATCCTATTCATGCATTTTTGTGTTTGAAATGTATTATCTTCGACACACTGTCAATTCTTATCTCTCCTGCCCCCTACTGGAGAAGTACTGATTTTGAAATAATGCCCTTGACTGCCTTAGCAAGGGCAGGGTTAGGTAGCTTCTTCTCATCTGCCGCCTTCATTTGCACTGGTCTGAAAAATACTGAACAGTAAAAACCATAGGGATAACAATTTGTGGACTTGATTTTAATCGTCCAGTACTAACCCTAACCCATCAGTACAGATGAAGGAAAGGAGACAAGGTGAGTATGAGTAAGCCACTTTAATTGTTGAGATACACCCCTGGAGAGCCACAAGGTCTGCAGGCTTTTGTTCTAGGCCAGCACAAAAAAACACATTGGGTATTGTAAAGGAAGTTTATTGCTGATGCTCTTTGGAGACAATTTGTCAAAGCAATCAGGTATGTTTGGGCTGGACTGGAATAAAAATGTGCACACCCCCTGGGGTCTTTCAGGAATGGATTGGGAGACTGAGTTTACAGGACTGCCTGACCCTGGTGTTTTTTCAGGATGGCAGTGGGGGCCTGAGGAGAGCAGGATCGATGGGGAAGCTCCGGGACATCATACGGCGAAGCAGTGAGATGCTGGTGAAGAAACTACAGGGGAACGGTCCCCCCGACCCACGCAACCCCCAGTAAGTTATAAACATGCACAAACACACAGTGCCTAGTGAGTCCTCACACCCCATTATGTAAGAATGTTTCATTCAGATAGCTCTAAATGGCCATAATAAAGTGGCAAGGATCAGATAATAAAATGCTTTGAAGATTACATGATAACCTCAGACCCCAGTGTTGCCTCTGGTAGCTGCTGGAATAACAGTGTTCGGGTACGATTTGGCGGGAAAATATGGCCTGTGCTCTGACGTAAGAGGCGTAGCCACCTGCCTTTAGAAGGACCCAAGACCCATCTGACAATATCAGCGCCTGGAGTTTGCAAAACGGCATTGGCACTTGGATTGAAACTGGTGCTATGGTCAGATGGCATGAAAATAGAGCTCTTTGGCCACCCACACCACTGGTGGGTTTGGCGTCTCAAAACGGATGCATATGCAGAGAATAACCTCATACCTACTGTAAAATATGGTGGTGGATCTTTGATGTTATGGGGTTATTTTGCCTCCACTAGTCCTGGGGCCCTTGTTAAGGTCAACAGTGGCTTCAAAGCCTCTCATTGGCCAAGACATAGCATCAGCAACCCTGGGTTTGTATGCATCGTTGGTTGAACCCTCACTGTAGGAACATTAAATAATAGAGGAAGACTAATTTCCATGCTCAATTTTTGCAGTGCGTACATTTTGGTAAATGTTTAATAAGAAATGCTCAGACACCAGGTTGGGTTAGGCGCAGGGGTGGTAAATGCCAGAGCGCTATTTACATGCCGAAATAGCCAACTAACGTACGCTACGCCACACGAAAAATAAAGCCCCTAGTGCGTCGTCTTTGCATAATGTTGTCATGGAAAATATTTGTTATTTCCACCAACCAATCAGTAACTGAATGTTGTCATGGCATTGGTCGACTGACAGTTCACCTCAATGCATTCCGCTGATGAAGATTTATTCTACAGTGCATTATAGTGGCTGGAAATACAATTACATTTCTAAAGTAAGCAAATAGTTAGGCAAAACCTTTGTCGTCAGAATTACTTTAGATGTAGTATAATGTTGGCTAGCTAAGATTGAATGAAAACCGCTGTATTTTAGTTAGCTAACGTTAGAATTGCTAGGTTTTTATGACGATAGTTGCAAGCTAATGTGGCAACACAGCTATCTGTCTAAAGTAAATATGACGCCATTATAATAACGATAAAGTGGTTTCCTACTAATTATTTGCCAACTTTAGTTATGTGTTCATACTCCCAAGCCATTATAGTTAATTGATTATTGACATTGTAATCTCCCCACTGGAGACCAGGGTTCAATCCCCATGTTCACCTATCCCAATGTTTCTCCCACCTGCCTGTATCCCCATCTGATTTCCATGCTGTCTCAATAGTGTCAAAATACCCTGGCCTAAAAAATATAGATTTAGATTATGGACAACAATATTCACACATAGTAAATTATTTTAACCAAGTACCTCAAAAAAATGTTATCCCCTCTCCACTCCAATTTTCACTCTCTTACAATTGTGTTTCTGCAACTACAGCAGATAGTCTGACACTGCATTTTTGGTTAAGGAAAATGCTGCAGTGTTTTTTATTTTAGCTATTGAGTTGGTGGTCCTACTTTATTAGGACCACCAACTCAACACATCTGTATAAGATTCAATTGAAGATAAATAGCAAGAAAATTATCTTAAATGTACAGTTACAATAATGATGAATCTCACATGGAGCTATGCTATTCTGAGCAGATATTCAGTAACGGTGTTACTAAATCATTATCAAACAAAATGAAATGCACTTGACAAATGTGTAAACAAATTAAAATGTTGTGACATTCGTTTGACACACACATTCACACAACATGATACACTCCTCTTTTCATGCTAGGTCCAGTACCCTTCAGTGGCCTCACACACACAAAGACACACACACACACTCGCCAAAGCATAAGACATTTAATGTAAATTTGCTTAAGACCCACTCCAATGAAAATACTTTTTTTTTCCTTTGCAGTATGAAACGAGCTGCCTCTCTGAACTACTTGAACAAGAGCAGTGATGACGATGACTCCTTTCAGGTAACTCGTCCCCTAATGGATATACTGGTATTCATACTTCTTGCTTAGTTTGCATTATGGCCTTGTAGCAATTTATCAGCTGCCTGCTGGATAGTTCACCTTAGTTCACCCAGGAACAAGATACCGGTTCTAAAAACATCCCCGCCATTCTCTCTCTTCAGAAACAAGTTTAGCGATAAAGCATGACCTAGTATTTTTATGTTTTGTTTTTTAAATCTGTATTTCTTTCATTTTCTCTCTGTGTCTCCTTCTCTCCCTCCTCCTCCTGTCTCTCTCTCTCTCTCTTTCTATCTACAGAGTCCAGCAGGTGGCAGGAGGCTAAGGCAGAGCAGGTACCTGAGTTCCAGTACTGTTGAGCTCTACAGTGGAACTGGAAACTGAACACACACACACTCCCAACAGTTTTTCCAAATATGATGTTGTTTAATTTTCACTTGTGCCATTCTACACCTAAATTCTGTCGTTTCCATTCCTACATTTAAACACTGTTTAATGTTATTGCTGCTTTCTGGACATTGTATTAATTGTGTAGACTTTCTGTAGAATACAACAATTATATTGTAAAAATTTGCTTGGTTTTAATGTAATAATATATTGTGAGATCAGACAGCGAAAATCGTTACTGCTTGGCTTAGTTTGATACAAATCCCCTTAAGGTGCACTGTGCAATCAGACTCTCAGGGCAGTGTATTGTGGACAATAGTGTTTCCCGTGGAGACCAAGCCTGGATCTATTATTCACTATACCTGCAGCTTCCGAAAGCACTCTTCCCAAATCAGAGAGGATTATTATTTTCAAGAGCTGTCCAATTTAGCCGTTACACTTCTTTTTACAGTGTTTTCTCCCTCTTTCCATAACCATGAAGATACTCTGTACTGTTGTTAAATAGTAATTAAGTCATGAAGATGGTAATCATGAATTTAGAATATAGAATAAAATATATCTGAGATTTAAAGGGGTACTTCACCTAATAACAATGTACATTAAGAAAATAGTTGATGGAACCAGAGATGTCTTGTTTATATAGCTACTACAGCTTAGCCTTTAGCATTGTTGAGTGTACCATAATTAAAGTGGTGCTAGGACCCCTGTTAGCTTGTTCCAAATTACTTCTTTTTTGACCATGTTCATTAATTAGGGTGTTCCTCAGAGATTTTCAAGTAAAGGAGCAATATGAGCACAAATAACTCTGGGGGAAAGTGCAGCTACTGAAATTAACCTTAATCTAAGTACTTACTCAGTAAAGGCCAAATGTCATGATGTAATTATCATTTTAGGTTAGATGGTAACCACATATTGACCTGGTTATGTTGTTTCTTCAGGCACTGTATAAGAACCTAATACAGTAATTATTTATCTCAGAGTCAGGGATCTAGTGTTTCCGAAAGCTATACTTTCCAATGCTGTATCTTAGTTCCAATTCATGCAATACACTCATAGAAAAAAGGGTTCCAAAAGGGTTCTTCAGGTGTCCCCATAGAATAACCCTGTTTAGTTCCTGGTATAACTATTTTGGGTTCCATGTAGAACCCTCTGTTTTAAAGGGTTTTACATGGAACTCAAAAGGGTTCTACTTGGAACCAAAAAGGGTTCTTGAAAGGTTTCTCCTATGGGGACAGCCAAAGAACCCTTTTAGGTTCTAGATAGCACTTTTTTTTTTCTAAGAGTGTAGCTAAGCCATATCTAGCCTGGTCTCAGATCTGTTTGTGCTCTTGACCACTCCATTGCTCATTGTCAAGCCCAACAGTCTAGCCTCACAGCAAAATTGTAATTGTTTGGCATGATAATAAGTGACAAGCTAAGGCTAACTTTGTATGGATGTCAAAATGTTCCAATGTTGAAAAGTGAATGGTCATTTTCTCTATAGCTTTTCCTCCCTAAGAACGTTGCTGGAGAGATGCCAAAAGTAAGACATTTGTTTTCATTCAGCCATGAAAGATCTATTTACCAGTTGTAGGACAGATATTACATTATATATTGAAAAATGATTATGCATAAATATAATGATTGGTAACATTTTATTGAGTTTGTATTAATCCATCATATGAATATAGTATTGAGATAAAAATATCATTAAGCTTGAATTGTGAATGTTTTTTAATATGATTAATATTTGTTTATATATGATTGTAAGATTTAAAATGTATCACTCCGGTGCTATATATGTGTTGAGATATATATATATATATATATATATATATATATATATATATATATATATATATATATACACAGTGAGGGAAAAAAGTATTTGATCCCCTGCTGAAGACATGATCAGTCTATAATTGTAATGGTAGGTTTATTTGAACAGTGAGAGACAGAATAACAACAAAAAATCCTGAGAAATGCATGTCAAAAATTTTATAAATTGATTTGCATTTTAATGAGGGAAAAAAGTATTTGGCCCCTCTGCAAAACATGACTTAGTACTTGGTGGCAAAACCCTTGTTGGCAATCACAGAGGTCTGACGTTTCTTGTAGTTGGCCACCAGGTTTGCACACATCTCAGGAGGGATTTTGTCCCACTCCTCTTTGCAGATCTTCTCCAAGTCATTAAGGTTTTGAGGCTGACGTTTGGCAACTCGAACCTTCAGCTGCCTCCACAGATTTTCTATGGGATTAAGGTCTGGAGACTGGCTAGGCCACTCCAGGTCCTTAATGTACTTCTTCTTGAGCCACTCCTTTGATGCCTTGGCCGTGTGTTTTGGGTCATTGTCATGCTGGAATACCCATCCACGACCCATTTTCAATGCCCTGGCTGAGGGAAGGAGGTTCTCACCCAAGATTTGATGGTACATGGCCCCGTCCATCGTCCCTTTGATGCGGTGAAGTTGTCCTGTCCCCTTAGCAGAAAAACACCCCCAAAGCATAATGTTTCCACCTCCATGTTTGACGGTGGGGATGGTGTTCTTGGGGTCATAGGCAGCATTCCTCCTCCTCCAAACACGGCGAGTTGAGTTGATGCCAAAGAGCTCCATTTTGGTCTCATCTGACCACAACACTTTCACCCAGTTCTCCTCTGAATCATTCAGATGTTCATTGGCAAACTTCAGACGGCCCTGTATATGTGCTTTCTTGAGCAGGGGGACCTTGCGGGCGCTGCAGGACTTCAGTCCTTCACGGCGTAGTGTGTTACCAATTGTTTTCTTGGTGACTATGGTCCCAGCTGCCTTGAGATCATTGACAAGATCCTTTGTAAATAGGAAAATCTGCAAAATCGGCAGTGTATCAAATACTTGTTCTCCCCACTGTGTGTGTATGTATGTATGTATGTATGTATGTATGTATATGTATATATATATATATATATATATATATATATATATATATATAACACACACACACACAGTGGGGAGAACAAGTATTTGATACACTGACGATTTTGCAGGTTTTCCTACCTACAAAGCATGTAGAGGTCTGTAATTTTTATCATAGGTACACTTCAACTGTGAGAGACGGAATCTAAAACGAAAATCCAGAAAATCACATTGTATGATTTTTAAGTAATTAATTTGCATTTTATTGCATGACATAAGTATTTGATACATCAGAAAAGCAGAACTTAATATTTGGTACAGAAACCTTTGTTTGCAATTACAGAGATCATACGTTTCCTGTAGGTCTTGACCAGGTTTGCACATACTGCAGCAGGGATTTTGGCCCACTCCTCCATACAGACCTTCTCCAGATCCTTCAGGTTTCGGGGCTGTCGCTGGGCAATACAGACTTTCAGCTCCCTCCAAAGATTTTCTATTGGGTTCAGGTCTGGAGACTGGCTAGGCCACTCCAGGACCTTGAGATGCTTCTTACGGAGCCACTCCTTAGTTGCCCTGGCTGTGTGTTTCTGGTCGTTGTCATGCTGGAAGACCCAGCCATGACCCATCTTCAATGCTCTTGCTGAGGGAAGGAGGTTGTTGGCCAAGATCTCGCGATACATGGCCCCATCCATCCTCCCCTCAATACGGTGCAGTCGTCCTGTCCCCTTTGCAGAAAAGCATCCCCAAAGAATGATGTTTCCACCTCCATGCTTCACGGTTGGGATGGTGTTCTTGGGGTTGTACTCATCCTTCTTCTTCCTCCAAACACGGCGAGTGGAGTTTAGACCAAAAAGCTCTATTTTTGTCTCATCAGACCACATGACCTTCTCCCATTCCTCCTCTGGATCATCCAGATGGTCCTTGGCAAACTTTAGATGGGCCTGGACATGCGCTGGCTTGAGCAGGGGGACCTTGCGTGCGCTGCAGGATTTTAATCCATGACGGCGTAGTGTGTTACTAATGGTTTTCTTTGAGACTGTGGTCCCAGCTCTCTTCAGGTCATTGACCAGGTCCTGCCATGTAGTTCTGGGCTGATCCCTCACCTTCCTCATGATCATTGATGCCCCATGAGGTGAGATCTTGCATGGAGCCCCAGACTGAGGATGATTGACCGTCATCTTGAACTTCTTCCATTTTCTAATAATTGCACCAACAGTTGTTGCCTTCTCACCAAGCTGCTTGCCTATTGTCCTGTAGCCCATCCCAGCCTTGTGCAGGTCTACAATTTTATCCCTGATGTCCTTACACAGCTCTCTGGTCTTGGCCATTGTGGAGAGGTTGGAGTCTGTTTGATTGAGTGTGTGGACAGGTGTCTTTTAAACAGGTAACGAGTTCAAACAGGTGCAGATAATACAGGTAATGAGTGGAGAACAGGAGGGCTTCTTAAAGATAAACTAACAGGTCTGTGAGAGCTGGAATTCTTACTGGTTGGTAGGTGATCAAATACTTATGTCATGCAATAAAATGCAAATTAATTACTTAAAAATCATACAATGTGATTTTCTGGATTTTTGTTTTAGATTCCGTCTCTCACAGTTGAAGTGTACCTATGATAAAAATTACAGACCTCTACATGCTTTGTAAGTAGGAAAACCTGCAAAATCGGCAGTGTATCAAATACTTGTTCTCCCCACTGTGTATGTATATATATATATATATATGTATATATGTGTGTGTATGTATATATATATATAGATATATATGTATATATATATATATATATATATATATATATATATATATGTGTGTATGTATATATATGTATATGTAGATCAAAGGTTTTTCAAATTACTTCACATTTAAAGGGTCTCTTAGTGGTGTAAAATTGTTTACCATTCTCAGGTTATGATATTATTCATCTCATGCAATCATTTTCAGTCAGAATTCCTTCATTGAATGTAAATTAATATCATGTCCTGGTATTGATTGTTATTACTAACCTTTTGATAGCCTATGATGACTGTGGACATAATGCACGGGCTTTAGAGGCGGCAGGTAGCTTAGTGGTTAAGAGCGTTGTGCCAGTAACGGAAAGGTCGCTGGTTCTAATCCCCGAGCCGACTAGGTGAAAAATCTGTCGATGTGCCCTTGAGCAAGGCACTTAACCCTAATTGCTCATGTAAGTCGCTCTGGATAAGAGCGTCTGCTAAATGACGTAAAATAATGTAGGCACAATGCTGTATGCCTATGCATAACTGCAACAACAAACAATGTCATGTCACTTCTGGGTAATCATAGCAAGTCATCAGCAGTTGTCTTGAGAAAATGGATCAAACTATTTAACTTATCAAGGGGTATCGCTTTTCTAATAATAGAAATGGAATGGAACAGAATAGAACAAGAATAGAATATAATGAACAAAATAAAGTCCGAGGTGGAGCAACCAAGCCTTAATGATAAACTGTCAAGTATAGTCAATGGTAGGCATCGTTTCATGGAACATTGGTGGCTGATATATCAATGATGTATATAAACCTTATATATAAATTCATTGTTATACGCACCGTCATCGGTTTGATGTATCACTTTTTTTGTTTTCCAAGGACATGCACACGTTGCACACGTTACACCCCAGCTTCCTATCGCGCAGCGGCATTGAGTACCGTTCTCATAGCAGCAGGATATTATGCTGGCAGCACGATCGCGGATTTCTTTATATATATATATAAATAAGAGTCCCCTTGCAAATTCATGCTAAACTTTGGGCATATCGATTTTTTTTTTAACTCTAGTGCAGTACAACTGTTTTTCACAGCATTGCAACCACCTTTGAAAAAATAAATGGATAATGTGAGATACTTTTTACTCTTATATTGTATTATTTATACCAGCATTTCTTTAAAAAAGTTTACACCAATACTGGTATGTTGAAAGCTATTGTGTAGGGCAGGCTATATTTAAAGGGGAACTGTGCCTGCTAATTTTGACTTATTTTTTGGCTTGCTCCTCAAGAAATACTGGTGGCCATGACAGAAGCAAAACTTCAGTTGGCTTGGGTGTGTGGTTTCATTTGGGTGTGTCCTTGCCACCATCAAGACACACCCATCTGTCAGAACCTTGCCCGCAGCTGTTTCACCCCACTCAATCAACAAACCTCCTGCAGGTTGAGTTCAATGACTAAAGGCAGATAGATGTGTGGTGAGATGCCGGAGGAAGCTTTAAATAGGTCAGTAGGCTACAGAGTAATATGAGAAGAATGCAATTGCTGAATTTATGTAGATATTCTAAACAAAGTGTTTTGATACCTTTCAAATGAAGTAACAGCTCCATGTAGAATAAACAACCCTTTACATAATTACCATAGAAGCAGTGTTCTGCTAATATAACAATCTGCACCTTTCATTGTCATTCTCAGCTGATACAGAAACTGTGCCTATCATAATTTTGTTGGCGAACATGTCAGAGTGGTCATACCTTCCTGTGTGGTGTCCCGTATACAACAGGAGTTCGCTGATCCTGGTGCAGAATAGATAGGGTTTCTCCCACCCCATATTGACTGATAACATTACATTCAATTTTAAAAAAGACAATACAAGTAAAAGTTGTCTAGTAAAAATGTTATGCTGAGTGCCAGGTCTCTCTCCATTTAGAGACATCAGTATCAAGCCCGTCTGTCAGTCCTGGACTTCATCACATCATCTTGCAAGTCTCCATGTGCTGGCTCCATACATGTTTCTGCGAATACATACACACACAGTCACTGTTCTATTACCAATGGCAGTTAGAATAGGTGATATCTGACACACAAACATATACTATGTTGAAGTTTGAACAAGTCAGACTAAACCTACCTAATCGACGACCGTTGGTGAGCGGGAAAGAGGTGAGGCTGGAAGTAAGGTCTTTGAAAGCGCCCCGTTGGTGAGCATGGCAGCGTAGATCAGCCCCTGGCCCCTCATCAAAGATTTTGGACAGTCACACACAAACACACACCCAGAGCACTGATTACATGATCAATGGTGGTTATGATTAGCCTGGTGGAACTACCTGATCGCTGCATTCACCTTTATATTTCACTTCAGATATCATGGTATATGTAGTGAAATAGAATGGTAAACACAGTGATCAGGCTGGTTTCACCAGGCTAGGTTATAAAGGTGAATTTGGACAAAACTCTAAACTGGTTTGACCTTTCACCAGGTCAAATGTAACCAATCTGATTTAAGTGTACTCCCTGTTCCATTTATAGGAACGCTCAAAGCATGGGCATGTCTGTGATGCTGGAGGGTCCCCTTGCTGGTCTTCTCTATGTTGCATGTTCAGCTGGACATATCTCGAACAACTGCAGCAGGCAATCCTCATAACCAATGTACTTCCTCATCTTATGAGGTGGTGTTGACTGGGAGGGCCTGTGACGGGGTGATACAACAGACAGCCACGTGGTAAATTGCATTTTGTTCTAAAGAAAGGACAAAGCTTTTTGATAATGCACTTCACAACCAAAGTGACTCTACTACTTGTATCTGCTTGGTTGGGTAATTAACCTACTAGTTTATCAAACCGGGTATTTTTTATAAAACATTTCACATAACACACATTACAGTTGTTGATGAAGCCGTCTGTGTCATCAGGGCAGTAACTCGGGTCAAGCTAATTCTATTCTATGCTTTACAGATGTAGGCTGACTGTAGCTCCAGATTGGATTAGATTAGATTCAGGCCGGTGACGCCATTATTTATGGTTTGTTGCTCCTAGTTAACTGTATTAGTCAGATTCAGACATGAGTTAGCTACGGCCATAGCTGCATCCATTATTTCGTTTTGCCCTAGACAATACAGAATACACTTGTATGAGCACTTTAGCGAACATTAGCTAGCCTGTAGCTAGCTAGCTTGCATTATCAAATGCTAACATTACATAACCAGCAGTATCTAGAAAATACACAATAAACTTGTATGAGCTAGCTAGCTTTTTCAAACAGAAATTTGCATCCTGTAGCACTAACTCCAAAATGTTTTGGGACACTGTAAAGTCCATGGAGAATAAGAGCACCTCCTCCCAGCTGCCCACTGCACTGAGGCTAAGAAACACTATCACCACCGATAAATCTACAATAATCGAGAATTTCAACAAGCATTTTGCTACGGCTGGCCATGCTTTCCACCTGGCTACCACTACCCCGGCCACCACCTCTGCACCCTCCGCTGCAACTTGCCCATGCCCCCCCCCCCCACACACTTCTCCTTCACACAAATTCAGACAGCTGATGTTCTGAAAGAGCTGCAAAATCTGGACCCCTACAAATCATCTGGGCTAGACAATCTGGACCCTTTCTTTCTAAAACTAGCCGCCGAAATTGTCGCAACCCCTATTACTAGCCTGTTCAACCTCTCTTTCGTAACGTCTGAGATCCCCAGAGATTGGAAAGCTGCCGCGGTCATCCCCCTCTTCAAAGGGGGTGACACTCTAGATCCAAACTGTTACAGACCTACAGTGAGGGAGAAAAACGCATGTCAAAAATGTTATAAATTGATTTGCATTTTAATGAGGGAAATAAGTATTTGACCCCCTCTCAATCAGAAAGATTTCTGGCTCCCAGGTGTCTTTTATACAGGTAACGAGTTGAGATTAGGAGCACACTCTTAAAGGGAGTGCTCCTAATCTCAGCTTGTTACCTGTATAAAAGACACCTGTCCACAGAAGCAATCAATCAATCAGATTCCAAACTCTCCACCATGGCCAAGACCAAAGAGCTCTCCAAGGTTCAGGGACCAGATTGTAGACCTACACAAGGCTGGAATGGGCTACAAGACCATCGCCAAGCAGCTTGGTGAGAAGGTGACAACAATTGGTGTGATTATTCGCAAATGGAAGAAACACAAAAGAACTGTCAATCTCCCTCGGCCTGGGGCTCCATGCAAGATCTCACCTCGTGGAGTTGCAATGATCATGAGAACGGTGAGGAATCAGCCCAGAACTACACGGGAGGATCTTGTCAATGATCTCAAGGCAGCTGGGACCATAGTCACCAAGAAAATAATTGGTAACGCACTACGCTGTGAAGGACTGAAATCCTGCAGCGTCCGCAAGGTCCCCCTGCTCAAGAAAGCACATATACAGGCCCGTCTGAAGTTTGCCAATGAACATCTGAATGATTCAGAGGAGAACTGGGTGAAAGTGTTGTGGTCAGATGAGACCAAAATGGAGCTCTTTGGCATCAACTCAACTCGCCGTGTTTGGAGGAGGAGGATTGCTGCCTATGACCCCAAGAACACCATCCCCACCGTCAAACATGGAGGTGGAAACATTATGCTTTGGGGGTGTTTTTCTGCTAAGGGGACAGGACAACTTCACCGCATCAAAGGGACGATGGACGGGGACATGTACCGTCAAATCTTGGGTGAGAACCTCCTTCCCTCAGCCAGGGCATTGAAAATGGGTCGTGGATGGGTATTCCAGCATGACAATGACCCAAAACACACGGCCAAGGCAACAAAGGAGTGGCTCAAGAAGAAGCACATTAAGGTCCTGGAGTGGCCTAGCCAGTCTCCAGACCTTAATCCCATAGAAAATCTGTGGAGGGAGCTGAAGGTTCGAGTTGCCAAACGTCAGGCTCGAAACCTTAATGACTTGGAGAAGATCTGCAAAGAGGAGTGGGACAAAATCCCTCCTGAGATGTGTGCAAACCTGGTGGCCAACTACAAGAAACGTCTGACCTCTGTGATTGCCAACAAGGGTTTTGCCACCAAGTACTAAGTCATGTTTTGAAGAGGGGTGAAATACTTATTTCTCTCATTAAAATGCAAATCAATTTATAACATTTTTGACATGCGTTTTTTTTTTTTTTTTTTTATTCTGTCTCTCACTGTTCAAATAAACATACCATTAAAATTATAGACTGATCATGTCTTTGTCAGTGGGCAAACGTACAGAATCAGCAGGGGATCAAATACTTTTTTCCCTCACTGTATATCCATCCTGCCCTGCCTTTCGAAAGGTTTTGAAAGCCAAGTTAACAAACAGATCACCGACCATTTCGAATCCCACCGTACCTTCTCCGCTATGCAATACAGTTTCCGAGCTGGTCATGGGTGCACCTCAGCCACGCTCAAGGTCCTAAACGATATTATAACCGCGATCGATAATAGACAGTACTGTGCAGCCATCTTCATCGACCTGGCCAAGGCTTTCGACTCTGTCAACCACCGCATTCTTATTGGCAGACTAAATAGCCTTGGTTTCTCAAATGACTGCCTCGCCTGGTTCACCAACTACTTCTCAGATAGAGTTCAATGTGTCAAATCGGAGGGCCTGTTGTCTGGACCTATGGCAGTCTCTATGGGGGTGCCACAGGGTTCAATTCTTGGGCCGACTCTTTTCTCTGTGTATACAGTGGGAAAAAAAGTATTTTGTCAGCCACCAATTGTGCAAGTTCTCCCACTTAAAAAGATGAGAGAGGCCTGTAATTTTCATCATAGGTACACGTCAACTATGACAGACAAAATGAGAAAATAAAAATCCAGAAAATCACATTGTAGGATTTTTCATGAATTTATTTGCAAATTATGGTGGAAAATAAGTATTTGGTCAATAACAAAAGTTACTCAATACTTTGTTATATACCCTTTGTTGGCAATGACACAGGTCAAACGTTTTCTGTAAGTCTTCACAAGGTTTTCACACACTGTTGCTGGTATTTTGGCCCATTCCTCCATGCAGATCTCCTCTAGAGCAGTGATGTTTTGGGGCTGTCGCTGGGCAACACAGACTTTCAACTCCCTCCAAAGATTTTCTATGGGGTTGAGATCTGGAGACTGGCTAGGCCACTCCAGGACCTTGAAATGCTTCTTACGAAGCCACTCCTTCGTTGCCCGGGCGGTGTGTTTGGGATCATTGTCATGCTGAAAGACCCAGCCACGTTTCATCTTCAATGCCCTTGCTGATGGAAGGAGGTTTTCACTCAAAATCTCACGATACATGGCCCCATTCATTCTTTCCTTTACACAGATCAGTCGTCCTGGTCCCTTTGCAGAAAAACAGCCCCAAAGCATGATGTTTCCACCCCCATGCTTCACAGTAGGTATGGTGTTCTTTGGATGCAACTCAGCATTCTTTGTCCTCCAAACACGACGAGTTGAGTTTTTACCAAAAAGTTATATTTTGGTTTCATCTGACCATATGACATTCTCCCAATCCTCTTCTGGATCATCCAAATGCACTCTAGCAATCTTCAGACGGGCCTGGACATGTACTGGCTTAAGCAGGGGGACACGTCTTGCACTGCAGGATTTGAGTCCCTGGCGGCGTAGTGTGTTACTGATTGTAGGCTTTGTTACTTTGGTCCCAGCTCTCTGCAGGTCATTCACTAGGTCCCCCCGTGTGGTTCTGGGATTTTTGCTCACCGTTCTTGTGATCATTTTGACCCCACGGGGTGAGATCTTGCGTGGAGCCCCAGATCAAGGGAGATTATCAGTGGTCTTGTATGTCTTCCATTTCCTAATAATTGCTCCCACAGTTGATTTCTTCAAACCAAGCTGCTTACCTATTGCAGATTCAGTCTTCCCAGCCTGGTGCAGGTCTACAATTTTGTTTCTGGTGTCCTTTGACAGCTCTTTGGTCTTGGCCATAGTGGAGTTTGGAGTGTGACTGTTTGAGGTTGTGGACAGGTGTCTTTTATACTGATAACAAGTTCAAACAGGTGCCATTAATACAGGTAACGAGTGGAGGACAGAGGAGCCTCTTAAAGAAGAAGTTACAGGTCTGTGAGAGCCAGAAATCTTGCTTGTTTGTAGGTGACCAAATACTTATTTTCCACCATAATTTGCAAATAAATTCATTAAAAATCGTACAATGTGATTTTCTGGATTTCTTTTTCTCAATTTGTCTGTCATAGTTGACGTGTACCTATGATGAAAATTACAGGCCTCTCTCATCTTTTTAAGTGGGAGAACTTGCACAATTGGTGGCTGACTAAATACTTTTTTCCCCCACTGTATCAATGATGTCGCTCTTGCTGCTGGTGACTCTCAGATCCACCTCTACGTAGACGACACAATTTTGTATACTTCTGGCCCTTCATTGGACACTGTGTTAACAAACCTCCAAACGAGCTTCAATGCCATACAACACTCCTTCAGTAGCCTCCAACTGCTCTTAAACACTAGTAAAACTAAATGCATGCTCTTCAATCGAACGCTGCTGGCACCCGCCTACCCGACTAGAATACTACTCTCGACGGGTCTGACCTAGAGTATGTGGACAACTACAAATACCTAGGTGTCTGGTTAGACTGTAAACTCTCCTTCCAGACTCACATAAAGAATCTCCAATCCAAAGTTAAATCTAGAATCGGCTTCCTATTTCGCAACAAAGCCTCCTTCACTCATGCTGCCAAACATGCCCTCGTAAAACTGACTATCCTACCGATCCTTGACTTTGGCGATGTCATTTACAAAATAGCCTCCAACACTCTACTCAGCAAATTGGATGTAGTCTATCACAGTGCCATCCGTTTTGTCACCAAAGCCCCATATACTACCTATCACTGTGACCTGTACGCTCTTGTTGGCTGGTTCTCACTACATATTCGTCGCCAAACCCACTGGCTCCAGGCCATCTATAAATCACTGCTAGGCAAATCCCCGCCTTATCTTAGCTCATTGGTCACCATAGCAACACCCACCCGTAGTATGCGCTCCAGCAGGTATATCTCACTGGTCATCCCCAAAGCCAACACCTCCTTTGGCCGCCATTCCTTCCAGTTCTCTGCTGCCAATGACTGGAACGAATTGCAAAAATCTCTGAAGCTGGAGACTCTTATCTCCCTCACTAACTTTAAGCATCAGTTGTCAGAGCACCTTACCGAACACTGCACCTGTACACAGCCCTTCTGAAATTAGCCCACCCAACTACCTCATCCCCATATTGTTATTTATTTTGCTAATTTGCACCCCAGTATCTCTAATTGCACATCATCTCTTGCACATCTATCACTCCAGTGTTAATACTAATTGTAATTATTTTTCACTATAGCCTATTTATTGCCTTACCTCCATAACTTGCTACATTTGCACACACTGTATATATATTTTCTGTTGTATTTTTGACTTTATGTTTTGTTTTACCCCATACGTAACTCTGTGTTGTTTTTATCGCACTGCTTTGCTTTATCTTGGCCAGGTCGCAGTTATAAATGAGAACTTCTTCTCAACTGGCTTACCTGGTTAAATAAAGGTGAAAGAAAAAAAATGTTTTCAAACTATTATTTGTGTAAGATTTAATTTATACTGAACAAAAATATAAACGTAACATGCAACAACTTCAAAGATTTTACTGAGTTACAGTTCAAATAAATTCATTAGGCCCTAATCTATGGATTTCACATGACTGGGAATATTGATATGCATCTGTTGGTCACAGATGCCTTTAAAAAAAAGGTAGGGGTGTGGATCAGAAAACGAGGCAGTATCTAGTGTGCCCATTTGCCTCATGCAGCGCAACACATCTCCTTCGCATAGAGTTGATCAGGCTGTTGATTGTGGCCTGTGGAATGTTGTCCCACTCCTCTCCAATGGCTGTGCGAAGTTGCTGGATATTGGCTGGAACTGGAACACTGTCGTACATGCTCAATGGGTGACATGTCTGGTGAGAATTTTGGCCATGGAAGCACTGGGACATTTTCAACTTCCAGGAATTGTGTACAGATTCTTGTGACATGTTTCAGCATTAACATGCTGAAACATGAGGTGATGGCGGCGGATGAATGGAACGACAATGTGCCACAGGATCTCATCACGGTATCTCTGTATTCAAATTGCCATCGATCAAATGCAATTGTGTTCATTGTCCATAGCTTATGCCTGGCCATACCATAACCCCACCATATGGCATTCTGTTCACAACGTTGACATCAGCAAACAGCTCACCCACACAACGCCATGCATGTGGTTTGCGGTTGTGAGGCTGGTTGGACATACTTCCAAATTCTCTAAAACGTTGTTGGAGGCGGCTTATTGTAGAGAAATGAACATTCAATTATCTGGCAACAGCTCTAATGGACATTCCTGCAGTCAGCCTGCCAATTGCACACTCCCTCAAACCTTGAGACATCTGTGGCATTGTGACAAAACTGAAAATGTGTGGCCTTTTATTGTCCTCAGCACAAGGTGCACCTTTGTAATGATCATGCTGTTTAATCAGCTTCTTGATATGCCACACCTGTCAGGTGGATGGATTATCTTGGCAAAGGAGAAATGCTCACTAATAGGGATGTGAACAAATTAATGCAAAAACTGAGTGAAATAAGATTTTGGTGCTTATGGAAAATTTGGGGGATCTTTTATTTCAGCTCATGAAACATGGGACCAGCACTTTACATATTGTTTATATTTTTGTTCAGTGTAGTTTTTCCATAATTAATTAAACATTTACACATACATAGATCCACAAAACTCGACATGACTAGGATGTGTTGCTCAACAGACAAACCAGAAAAAATAATATTAAACTATTTTAGACAAGACTGACTTCATTAAAAATGATCCTATTTAAACTTTGTAGTCAATTTTGACACAAGAATAAATGTTTTTGACTCATATCGAAGCCACATAGGCCGTTTTCAAAGGGATTAGTTGCTTTTTAGGGGCAGTCACTCTTTAAATAAATACACATTTAATAAAATACAAGATGTAATCGGAATTACTCAATATAGAGTCTGCAAAACTTGAATTGGTCTCTTGTGCTGGGCAGTGGGTTTAATACAGAGTGTTGGTGACTCATTACTCCACCTGCTTGTCACGCCCTGACTCAGGGGACGCTTAAATGTTGAGTCAGGGTGTGTATATTCTTTGTTGTGCGTTTTCTATGTTTATTATCTAGTATGTGTATTTCTATGTTGGCCGGTGTGGTTCCCAATCAGAGGCAGCTGTCGCTCGTTGTCTCTGATTGGGGTCCATACTTAGGCAGCCTATTGGCACTGTCTAGTTGTGGGATCTTGTTCCTTGTAAGGTATGTTGTGTGTTCTACCTTGGACTTCACGTTTCGGTTCCTTTGTTGTTTTGTCGTGTGTTTAAAGTTTAATAAACATGTACGCATATCACGCTGCGCCTTGGTCTGACCCGTCATTCAACGAACGTGACACTGCTCGATTCACTGCAATGAAATACACTGTATATGAGTGACATACAGTGCATTCGGAAAGTATCCAGACCCCTTCACTTTTTCCAAATTTTGTTACGTTACAGCCTTATTCTAAAATGTATTAAATAAATAAAAAACTGAAATATCACATTTACATAACTATTCAGACCCTTTATTCAGTACTTTGTTGAAGCACCTTTGGCAGCGATTACAGCCTCGAGTCTTCTTGGGTATGACGCTACAAGCTTGGCATGCCTGTATTTGGGGAGTTTCTCCCATTCTTCTCTGCAGATCCTCTCAAGCTCTGTCAGTTTGGATGGGAAGCGTCACTGCACAGCTATTTTCAGGTCTCTCCAGAGATGTTAGATCGGGTTCAAGTCTGGGCTCTGGCTGGGCCACTCAAGGACATTCAGAGACTTGTCCCGAAGCCACTGCGTTGTCTTGGCTGTGTGCTTAGGGTCGTTGTCCTGCTGGAAGGTGAACCTTCGCCCCAGTCTGAGGTCCTGAGCAGGTTTTCATCAAGGATCTCTCTGTACTTTGCTCCGTTCATCTTTCCCTCGATCCTGACTAGTCTCCCAGTCCCTGCCGCTGAAAAACAGCATGATGCTGCCACCACCATGCTTCACCGTAGGGATGGTATTGGCCAGGTGATGAGCGGTGTCTGGCTATCTCCAGACGTGACGCTTGGCATTCAGGCCAAAGAGTTCAATCTTGGTTTCATCAGTCCAGAGAATCTTGTTTCTCATGGTCTGAGAGTCCTTTAGGTGCCTTTTGGCAAACTCTAAGCGGAATGTTTTGTGCCTTTTACTGAGGAGTGGCTTCCGTCTGGCCACTCTACCATAAAGGCCTGATTGGTGGAGTGCTGCAGAGATGGTTGTCCTTCTGGAAGGTTCTCCCATCTCCACAGAGGAACTCTGGAGCTCTGTCAGAGTGACCATCGGGTTCTTGGTCACCTCCCTGACCAAGGCCCTTCTCCCCCGATTGCTCAGATTGGCCAGGCGGCCAGCTTGAGGAAGAGGCTTGGTGGTTCCAAACTTTTTCAATTTAAGAATGATGGAGGCCACTGTGTTCTTGGGGACCTTCAATACTGCAGAATGTTTTGGTACCCTTCCCCAGATCTGTGCCTCGACACAATTCTTTCTCTGAGCTCTACGGACAATTCCTTCGACCACATGGCTTGGTTTTTGCTCTGACATGCACTGTCAACTGTGGGACCTTATATAGCAGGGGTGTCAAACTCATTTTAGCTCAGGGGCCACATGGAGGAAAATCTATTCCCAAGTGGGCCGGACCGGAAAAATCATGGTATATATAACTTAAAAACAACAACTTCAGATTGTTTTCTTTGTTTTAATACGATCAACATACAACATAAAGCTGGAGCCTGAGGACAGTGTGTCCAAAATAGTACAAGCACAACATCACTATTAATCATAAAACACGTCAAGTTTATTTGAAAATTCTAAAGAAAAAGAACACACAAACACACAATGCCTCAGTGATTAACAGAACTGTTTCACAGATCACAGAACTATATCAGGGTGTCATTTCTCAGGCAGAAATGTAGATAAAAATAATGAAATCCTGTTCCCCAAACAAGTGCAAGAACCACAGAGTCAAGAATAGGTTAAATATACAAATAAAATAAAATCAATTAAAAACAATAGCACATCAACATAAAAACATATAAACATAAATCTGAAAGCGTTGCTCAAACTCCCGTAACAGTCCCGTTATTTTATCTTTGAACCGCTTCATGTCTGCCACATGTTGGGTCGCGCACACATTTTTCAGACAGGGGAAGTGAGCTGCATCACCACCGGCAAGTTGCGTCTCCCACAATGACAGCTTCAACTTGAAAGAACGTATGCTGTCATAATACTGCGTGACAACTTTGTTGCGCCCTTGCAGCTGTTTGTTCAAGTTATTCAGGTGCTCTGTAACATCCACCATAAATGCAAGGTCCTGCATCCATTCTGCGGAATGAAATTCTAACACTGGTTTGCCCTTTTCTTCCATGAACTGTTCAATTTCTTCTCGTAAATCAAAGAAACGCCTCAGCACAGCACCTCGGCTTAACCATCTTACCTCAGTGTGGTATGGTAGGCCATAGATGTGGTCTTTCTCTCTGAGAAGGCTGTCAAACTGACGGTGATTCAGGCTTCTGGATCGGATGAAATTAACAGTTTGGATGACCACCTTCATGACGTTATCCATCTTTAATGACTTGCAACACAAAGCCTCCTGGTACAAAATACAGTGAAAAGTCAAAAAATCACGTCCTCCATTTGCAGATTGCACTTTCTCTCTGAACTTTGTCACAACGCCTGCTTTTTTCCCCGATCATTGAGGGCGCACCATCTGTACCCAGGCTGACAGCGCGGGACCAGTCCACTCCAACCCTGTCCAGCGCGCCCGACGAGTGCGGTAAAATATCAGCTGCTGTCGTTGTATCTGTCATCGGCACCAACTCCACGAACTCCTCGGTGACGGTCAATGTGTCATCAACTCCGCGGATGAAAATGGCCAGTTGTGCAACATCTGTAATGTCCGTGCTTTCATCAATTGCAACCGAAAACGCAATAAATGACTTTACTTTTTGCTTCAACTGGCTGTCCAAATCCACTGAAAGATCGGAAATCCTGTCTGCAACTGTGTTTCTTGTCAGGCTGATATTTGCAAAAAGCCTGCCGCTTTTCAGGGCACACAATCTCCGCTGCCTTCATCATGCATGTTTTTACAAATTCACCCTCACTAAATGGTTTTGAAGCCACTGCGATTTCATTAGCAATGAGGTAGCTAGCTTTCAATGCAGCGTCACTGATGTCTCGGCTGTGAGTAAACACAGACTGCTGTTTCTTCAGACCCGCCAACAGTTCATTCACCTTCTCTCATCTCCGCTGTCCTTGAAAGTTGTCATATTTGTCGGCATGAAGACTCACATAGTGGCGACGAAGGTTATATTCTTTCAGCACTGCAACATGCTCTGAACACACCAAACATACAGCTTTCCCATTCAATTCCGTGAATAAATAGGATGACCATTTTTCTTGGAACACTCTGCACTCTGCGTCCACTTTTCTCTTTTTTGACAGAGACATATTGGGGCAATGAGGGTGCCAAAGCACATCATGTTAAAAGTAGAAGCCGTAATAAATATCGCGGGCAAAACAAAGTAGCTCATTGGCTGCACGTGCTTGACCTACTTGCTCTGCCCCGGTATAAACAGTTTGCTTGCTTAACACAATTGCTATTGCGCCATCCAGTGGACGCAATTGGAACAGCAGTTTATTTTCTTGAAAAATTGCAGCGCATTTTTATACTTTACCAAATAAAATAAAAAATAAAAATTTCGAAATCATCTCGCGGGCCGGATTAAACCCGTTTGCGGGCCTGATCCGGCCCGCGGTCCGTACGTTTGACACCCCTGTTATATAGACAGGTGTGTGCCTTTCCAAATCATGTCCAATCAATTGAATTTACCAAAGGTGGACTCCAATCAAGTTATAAAAACATCTCAAGGATGATCAATGGAAACAGGATGCATCTGAGCTCAATTTCGAGTCTCATAGCAAAGGGTCTGAATACTTATGTAAATAAGGTATTTCTGGGTTTTTAAAAAACAACTGTTTTCGCTTTGTCATTATGGGGTATTGTGTGTAGATTGCTGAGGGGAAAAAAAGCAATTTAATCCATTTTAGAATAAGGCTGTAACGTAACAAAATGTGGAAAAAGTAAAGGTGTCTGAATACTTTCCGAATGCACTGTGTGTGGGCTTATAGAGAAAAAACGATTCTATATGCCGACGTAAAAGTGGGTTGGGAATACTCAGTAGGGTCTGTAGGTAGTAGCTCAATTGGTAGAGCATGGCGCTTGTAACGCCAGGGTAGTGGGTTCGATCCCCGGGACCACCCATACGCAAAACTGTATGCACACATGACTGTAAGTCGCTTTGGATAAAAGCGTCTGCTAAATGGCATATTATTATATTATTTAGACTTCAGCCCCCCAAGAAATAACACCATATATAGATTCTACAGACCCCATTTCCAACCTTACTTTTGACTCAGCCCATAGACTCGTTTTTTATCTACAGCCCAATGTTGTGAACATATCGATCTGAACATCGTATTTTTTTTATAGTGGTCTTACAAAATGTTTTTAGAAGCATATTTGTAATTGTTCCCACAAAGTCCTTCTTGCATTTGCTTTGAAACATATACAAAATGGGACATTGATTCAAATGTAATACTGTATCTTTTGAATGAGTTATCCATATTGCAATGTTTTGAAATGCGGGCGTTTATTTTGAAGGAATCGTCATTACCATACAAAAGTGACGTCATCGTTTGTGTTGCAGCACTTGTATACTTATGTCTCCTGTTTTGATTGTTGGTCAGAAGAAGTAGTGCGGTACTACTATCCTGTACTTTGTTGACAAGGTAAGAACGCCGACTTTATCACTAAACGTTACATTCGGGTAAACGATTTGGTCTGAACTAGTGTTCAGGGAAGCATATAACAAATGAATAGCTAAATGGCCACAAAACCTACATAATTAATAACCGATTGTGGTTTAACCAATAGAAATGACTGTAAAAAAAACGATGAGTTGTCAATCTTCTTCATGGCATGCATTCTAGCAATCGCGTTCTATCAACCCCTAGGGAAAATTTTGCTGCGTTATTTATTGGGTGTGTTGGTTCCCTAGGGTTGACCTACTTTTGCTGTCATGCATTGCAGTCAGTGTGCTTGTTCGAAATTGCAGGTGACTGCCGACTGACTGATCTACAAATTACCTTGCATCATAAATAACTACTCATTATTATTTGTAGATCAGCCAGTGTCACAATTGACCCACAATGCATCATGGATGTGACGCTCTCGAACACGGCCAGTGAGTTTACAGCCCATTTAATTGTCTCGCCAGCGATGATTAATCGGATTTTATATGAAAATCCTTAATGAAGGCTGTGCTGTTGTGTACTCCTTTTAGCGGTGTTGTTAGCGCGCGCTGGTAAAGTGTTTTTGTGTTTGTTTTGTGTTTAGTAATGTGCAGCCCGGCTGCCGCAGTAAACATAGTTTAATGATGTGGAGTAAAAGCCGATTTATGGTCAATCCGAAATCTGCAGCGGCAGTACAGCATTTACTGAGATGCGACCTCTGCAGAAGTCAAAGCAAGAAGTGCTTTGGGAAGCTGTCATATGCATCCAATAAATTGGTCTGCACCGCACCACTCGTAGTGATAGCCATTCAGCTAATTACGAACAACTGATTAAACGAAAAGACAAGACCTTACCTCTTCTGAGATGTTGGAGTAGGAGCTCAGTCAATTATAGCATAAAGTAAAAATGCTGCACCATTTTCCCACCTGCTTCCCGAATATCCCCATTGCCCCCCAGCAAAATTAGGCTATTGTTTATTTCATACTATGTTGGGGTAAACATAATGCTTGTATGGATGTCAACCCCAATAGATGTTCATGTCATCGTCATCAATCAACTGCATTACAGTTAAAAACGACTGAATACCACCACCGATTTCTGTATGCTAGCTATGCTACCAGCTTATACGAGCGGGAGCATAGTAGTCACTTCTTCTAAACCTGAAAAGGGACTACATCTAATTGTTATGCAGTGAAAAAAGCCCAATATATCCTAATCGGATTTTAGTAACCACATGGTGGGCCTGTTACAATACATCAATCATAACAGATTTGACAAATATCCACTTTGTTTGATCAGATTTGTTGAATGTGTGCAAATCCATCTAGTCTCCCGAGTGGCGCAGTGGTCTAAGGCACTGCATTGCAGTGCTAGCTGTGCCAATAGAGATCCTGGTTCGAATCCAGGCTCTGTCGTAGCCGGCCGTGACCGGGAGACCCATGGGGCGGCGCACAATTGGCCCAGGGTAGGGGAGGGAATGGCCGGCAGGGATGTAGCTCAGTTGGTAGAGCATGGCGTTTGCAACGCCAGGGTTGTGGGTTCGATTCCCAAATGACTAAAATGTAAATGTATCCCCATTACTGATCTCTTTCCAGGAGTTCAAACACCTTTTCGTGTCTTTGAAATCCGTACACGAGGTATCATAAATATGTATTTTATTTGTGAACTTGTTCTGATAGACTTTCATCCAAGTTCTCCATGTTTGTTGTAAAGGAAGTCAGTTTGTGTTTATACAGGATGTACCGCCCCCACATACTGTCAACCAATCATGTCAACGCGGAGCTATACAGAGCTATGTGGAGCCCTCTGCATTGTTAGCTCAATTTGGCCTCTGCAAGCCTCCAGAGGCTCCGCGATTGCGTCACGAGCCTCCGATTTCCATATCAAGCATAAATCGGCTTTTAGTCATAATGATGTGCAGTTCATGAAATATTTTATTTTATTTTGATTGACTCAAGAGTCATGATTAGTTTTTTGGAATTACTCGTTCATCTTGTCATTCGTTTGACCTGCTGGTCGCAATGACTACAGCAGGATTAGTCTTGTGTTGCCATGTACCTCCAAAATCAAGTAGTTGTCATGCGTCCCTGGTTCACGACGAGGCTACTGTAGGGAGATGTGCTCCGACCAACAATTGTAAAATAGTTCATGCTGCAGGCAGCAATAACAGCATTGAGAAGAAAAATACATGTTTAGAACTGGTTGAATTGATGCAAGAATTAATGCAATTAATTGATTATTGAATGTTATTATAGACAGCTTTGTAGAACCAAAACATCTATAGTCTTTGCTCAAAAAACCCAAACTCGAGAAAGAATCATTTGGGGTGCTGCAGTTTGTGAACGATATTGTGCTCATGACCCTCACGGCAGTCAAGCAATTAATTCCGCCAAATCGTTCACAATCTAGTCCGGTTGCGGCCACAACTAGACCTCGTTTCAAATGCATCAAGAAATAATCTTATTTGTATGCCTAGGAATCAACAAATGTACATTGTTTAGAGCACACTTTTACAAGTCTCAGTAACAAATGACAGCGCCAATAAGCCCATTTTATGGTGAACGACATTTGAACGAGAGGCTTGTAGAATCATGACTCTTGAGTTTTCAGTTCACCGTTCACCGGTAGGGGGTCCTGCGTGCTTTGGGCATTACTGACTCAAATGAACAAAATGAGTCGAAAGATTCTTTATTTTTTTTGAACGAGACAAAAACAGGGGCATCAAAAAAGTATACTCAAATCATTCCAATACCAATTTTAAAATGCAATGGCTGTTTAGCGTATTTTTTGTCTGGCGTTAGGACAATGTAGAGCATCGCTTGGAGAGAAGTTGCCAGCCTGCGAGCCTTTCTCAAAGCAGAGAGCAGAGACCGGGCCAGGCAGTTTTGCTTTGCCTGTCAGCGGTGTAGGCAGTGCGCCGATTGCTTTGAATTTGATGTCGCCATTTAAACTCGGCCTTGTAAGCCTTGCGGCCAGCAGTTTTATGCACGGGTTACTTGTCTTTCACATTGATGTTGGCATAATTTGTCCAATAGGCTAGGGGAACATAGGCTTAAGTAAATTGAATTACATTTGACAAAATTAGCTATATAGTTACTCGTGCCTATACAGAAATAAATAAAATCATTCAAAATACCTCACCAGAGAGCATGATTTGGGCACAGAGGATTAATTCACTTCTTTTAAAAATGAGCTGTGGATTGTTTTAAGAAAGTCTTAAAGAAAAACTCCACCAGAAAACTATCCTTTGATATTTGTTTCATTAGTCCATTGTTGATATAGTCCCCAAATGTTTTGCATGTCAGCAGTCAAATTTCCAAGATATATAACTTTCAAAATACAGAAATAAAGCCAGTATTATATATCTTGGAAACTTGATTGCTGACATGCAAAACAGGGTACTAATTTGTGTCGTATTAAAAAAGATGTTGCTTAGGTCTCCAGTCATATAAAGTGTAATAGAATTGCATGAAATGTGTTTATAAAAGGCCACATTTTTCTTTGTGCAAAGAAAGTAGAAGAAACGTCTCTGATTAGGCCTACTCTGTCACTACGTGCTCAGGCATGCATTGTTCAGAACTGTCTGTTTTGCTTACAGTGATTGAGTTATATAATATAACTTATATTATTAGTCTAAATTATGACTATGCAATCTACTCATCCCATTAGGAATAGTAGCCTATCTTGTCTGTAAATGCGATGATGGATGCATGCAATCCTTTATTATAAAGGTGCAATTTTACGGTGTAAAAATAGCTTCCCAAACTTGAAACTCACATGCCGCCTATGGATGTTGGCATTTGAAGTCGGCCTTGTTGTGATTTGATAGCGTGTGTTATGCATCTATTTCATGTTGCACTCTATGCACCGTTTCACAAGTAAATGAGTCATTTAATGACGAGGTTAAGTAGTGGTTGACAATGTATATGCCATTCCACAGACCTTTAAATCTAATATTGTGGTGATAATTAATATCTGGCATCATTTTTGTTTGATTTTGCTGTTCTCCAAATAGCATTATAGAGTTTTTAACTTGTGTAGAAAAGCAGTAATTGAGCTTCAACTTACCAAAAAATAATTGGGAATCCAACCCTTGCCATCACTAGTGTGTGTGTGCAATAGAGATATTCATTTTTGCTGTTTCTTTAATGTATATTTTCAAACCTGTGTCCTCATGATGGCACAACAGTAGCCCGATGGTGTAGGCTACTGTGTTTAGTTAAGTTTGTTACAAAATCCAAGTAAAGGTTGCCCAATAAGCTAACACTAAAAGCTGACAGGTAAAAAATGCTTTAATACTTGCTATAAGCATGTATGATCTTTTTTGATGACTTATATGGTGTATAATAAGATTAGTTTACATTACTGTAGCCATAGAATTATAGGATTTCTGTGACGTAGCTGGCACTTTCTGAATGAACCATCCTGATTTGGAGCCCTCACTTTAAATGTTATGAATTGTTGGCTAAGACTTATTATGCAACAGTAAATGTAATGGAACAATAAATGTATACCCTCGGATCTGATAGCAGATGTAATCAGCCATTTGTAATAACACTAGGGCTGAACGATTAATTGCATTCGCGATAATATCGCGATTTGACTGAACGCGATTTTCTAATCGCAACGTGCGCGATTTGAGGTGGTCACGTGACGCGACTTTTCATGCTGTCCAGCGCAATGGCCTCTTGCTCGACGGAACAGTCAGAAACTGACACAGCTGATACTTTAATATCGAAGAGGAACAGCACGTCGGTGGTGTGGAACTATTTTGGTTTTAAAAAAGAAGATGCTGAGCAGCGTCAGGTGTTGTGCAGAGCATGCCGTGCTCCGATTGCTACTTCACGGGGTAACACTACAAACCTGTTTCAGCACTTAAAAAAAATACCACAAATCAATGCATGACAGTTGTATGACCAAAATGCCGAGCATCAGTGCGCGAGACAAGCCAAATACCTCAAGACAGGGATCACTGACAGAAATGTTCGAAAGTGTCACTCCGTATGAACGTAATTCAAAACGGCACGGAGAAATCACTCGGACAATAACCGAGTTCATAGCCAAAGATATGATGCCTCTCAGCACGGTGACCAAGCCTGGGTTCATGGCATTAATACATACGCTTGATAAACGTTACAGTATACCCTCCCGCACATACTTCAGTCAGACTGCCATACCGGAGCTGTACAAAAAGTGCAAAGAGAAAGTCGCCGCGGAACTTAAAACGGTGGAGTTTTTTGCTAGCACTACTGATATGTGGTCAAGCCGCACAGCTGAGCCGTACCAGAGTCTTACAGTCCATTTTATTGATCAGAACTGTTGGATAAGTATGGCTGGCAGTGCCATACTCGTAGTGAACTTTAGTCTGTGTGGTGTGTTATTGTTGTGTACTTGAGATAAGTGAGGCTCATCTATTTTATATTATAATATTCAAATCGTTTATAAAAAATAGTTTGTCTAAATTAAAAGTGCATTTCTCATTTTTTATTTATAACTTTATTTACTTTGATTTTACAAAATATTTTCAAAGCAAATTCCTTGTTTCAGTTGTGTGAAATGTTACTGACTTGGGAGCAGTAAGATACATACAATTTAAAATTATTTTTTTCTTAAGACTGTACCTTTTGCACACAGTGTTTACAAAGTTCATGCCTTTGTTTAAATTATTTAAATGCACAGTGGCAAAGCCACAGATGTTTCTGTAATGAGCAGTTCAATAAAAATGTCATTTATTTCAAGTCATACATGTTTGAATTTAATTCTAACAAATAGACCCAGCCTATGGGAAAGAACATTTCACACTAAATGTATATACTATTGTGTTGGTCATATTTAAATCATTCATTATGTTTTGTAGGGGAAAAAGGATAAATAAATTAAATCGCATATTAAATCGCAATCGCAATATTGGGGGCAAAAAATCGCAATTAGATTATTTTCCAAAATCGTTCAGCCTTAAATAACACACACATTTATTTACCATACGGTGCCCTTTTTGGTCGTTTGCAGAGATAGGATAAGCCTCCTACCACAGGCACCAATCCCCCTTAAGCTTCTTTGAAAAGCTCTGACAAGCAGGTTTGATATGATCCAGTGTGACTGTGATTTAAATAGTGAAGTCTGTGTCAAAATAGCTTCATGTAGCTACATGGTATTATATTAGCCTGTCCATAATACTGTACAGATCATAATATCCTGTGTAGCCTACATTCAACAAGTTAATAAATGACTGAATAATATAAAGTGGGTCTATTTTTTACTGGTAATATTAAGGTAGCACATTATTCTATGGTACTGTTTTCACTTGGTATTTAATGGGAAATTTTAACAATACATACTTTTGGTACTTACTATAAAGAATTAATTGGTTATTACCGGTTGTTACAGTGTAATTACATTGTTACAATTTGACCATGTCTTTTTTTTATAAGGGTTTTTCTGATTTTATTGAACAAATAGTGAAGGAGGGTGACAGTGGGGAAAGACAGAGACAGGTTGTGTCAAAGGGCAGTAGGCCCAATTCGAACCAATGGCAACACTGTAGACCTGTGCCCGAGACTGCGGCGTTAACACTAGACCAGCCAGGCCACAACCAAGTCATTTCTTAGTAGGCCTAAATACCTAGTCATTTCCAGGTAAACTGGAAATGGACATTAACAATGGCCCTATTTCTAGGAAAAGTAACACATTTGTCTTCTTGGTCTTGTATTTGCAGATCTACCCGGTGTGTGGACAAAAGAATGGCACTAATCTCCCTCGAGGATCTCGACGGATTGGAGGACGAAGAGCTGGACGATGACATCACCGACAACCCCGAGCCAATGGAGGACGACGAGCAGCAGAGGCTGTATACCCATTGGCAGGCGATCGCCAGCACACACCAGGTGTCCATCCCCCGAGGTAAGTGAGACAGGCAGTGGAGTAAAATAGCCCCATTCGAGGTAGTTGCTTGGCAGCAGTGTATTTGGAGACGATCAATCAGAGAAATCGATCTCGTTTCAACAGGACATGGTTTCTTCCAACACTGGAAATAAAATCTCAGATTCTAGTTGCTACATCCTGTCCATAAGCAAAGACTGCTAAACAAAGTCCCAGAAAACGATGACTACATTTCAGCAATATTGTTTCCTTGTGTTACGGCACATTGTTTTATCTTCCACATTCCAAAACGTTTGCAATACAGCAGTATGACTTGATTGCTGTAGAGTGTGTATTGAAGTCTCTATCATGGCTTACTCAAATGGGTAACAGTTCGAGGTCTGCTGAGAAGCTTATAGATATTAGAGCAGGCCCATTTTTCCTAGAGACTTGAATACTTGACGTTAGCCCTGCGTTCCTTTTATGAAGCATAAGCCAATGACGAATTTTTGCCAGTGCTCTCTGTTATCTTTTTAAAGAAATTAAGAGGCCCCCTGTGTTGTTTTATAGAAATGACAGGACCAATTCAAGAGCTGACGCGGCGGAACCAAGCCCAAGAGAGAGAGCAGGTCCCCTTTGCCTCCATCTCTCAGCATGAAAAGGTACAGTATGTCTCCCTCCCACTTGTTACCAATCTCATGTTGGCTGGCTGTTCCATTTTCTGGGTCATCTATCCATCATGTAATGGCAGGAAGTGAAGGAAAGTCTGTAGTAAAGGCTAAATTAAGCCATTTTCTTGTTTTCTTTTGAGTGTCTGACACATGCACTTTTGAGTGTTTGAATAATAAATAAATAAATAAATAATGAAAGCTGTGTGTGTGTTCACACGGATTTGTGTAAATGCCTGAGTGCAATGTGGTGTGTAAAATCTGTGTGTGTGTTGCCTTATGACCATCCATGCATTTGCCTGAGTACAATTTCTTATGTTGTGTGTGTTTGTTTCAGCTTGAGCATCCATGCCATTGCTCAAGTGCAAAGTGAAGTGAAAGATCTCTTATATTCCCTGGATAACAAAGTGTGTGTGTGTGTGTCTATTTCTGCAGCTGGGCGAGGTGCTGTTTGAGGAGAGGGTGTACCCTGCAGGGAAGTGGGCGTGCATCACTAAAGGGGAGAAGCTGTACGAGCAGAGTATCTCCATGGGCTTCATGAAACTCATGAAATTCATCTGCAAGGAGAACTCCGTCGGTAAGGCCTTAGTGTTCATGTTACTGTGTAATTATTGATGTAAGTACAGTGCAACATCTATTGTAATCACTCATTGTTACAACTATATTGTAATCACTCATTGTCCCACTGTACTTACAGCAGTAACCCTAACCCTTATCATAACCCTAAGTATAGTGTATAGTAAGAACAGTGTAACAATTAGTAATTATAATAGCACACTCTTGTATCGCCAGGACGCTATTTGGGAATGACTGTACCCATTGTGAACAGTATCCACATGCTGGAGGACGGCAATGGCTTTCAGAAGGACATCTTGACAGCATACTACCTGCCTGCTGAGTTCCAGGCCAACCCGCCCCAGCCAACTGACCCAGACATCACCATACTCCAAAGGGAGGCTTTACGAGTCATCACCCGGTAAGGACACTCCCACCTCTAATCTGACTTCGATACTCAAGCCCCAGGCTTCATTTGAAGCCTGTTCTACTTCCCCTGTGGTTTTGAGACATATTTTGACCTATTTAAATATCTACATGTAAAAATAGGCAATGGATTTAAATAGACAATGTCTAGCCAAAATGGGTGGAAATAATTAGTCAGATTAGTGATAATAACTGCAGCATTTATTTTATTTTTTTCACTATATTGGCTGGTTTCCCGGACACAGATTAAGCCTAGTCCTGAATTAAAAAGCACTTTCAATGGAGTCTACATTGAGCTTTTTTTTGGGTCCAGTACTAGGCTTAATCTGTGTGTGGGGAATCAGCCCAAACATTATTAATAATGCTAACTTCTATAGATAATGGATACATACTAGCTAGACTCACACACTACTTTGCATTGGTAAGATGTCTGGCTAAAATACTGTAGGTAAAAAATAATCAGTTAATAGTAGTAATGACAGTATTTATCTAAACACGAATAACAAATGTAGTCTTCTGTAGGACGTTCTTCGGCACCACCACGGAGGAGACAATCATGCCTCAGATCAACCTGCTGTGGGAGATGCTGGGCCCCAGCGAGGAGATGCATCGCAACTCCTACATGGTGGCCGTCTACGAGAACCCTGGGGTCTCCTTCCGCAGGAACGAGATCTGGTTCATCCGACGAGAACCCTAAATCTCTTATAACATCCCCCTGTCCCCTCTTGTATCATCCCGACACCCCCCTATCCCACCCCCCTACTGTGCCACTAGGGTCGCGTTCATTGGGCGCTAAAAGGAATAAAGGAGACAAACAGGGAGGGACTACCTAGACTTGGTCAAATAAGCAATGCTCATTTTGCAAAATGTTTTTAAAAATGTTTGTTTTTGTTTTTGTGTGCCCTAATGAACACAACCTCCAGATGATTCCTGTAATGGGGATATAGTATGGATTAAAATGGGAGGAATGGCTCTTGGGTTGGTTTTAGCTGTAAAGATGACAAGATGACTTTAAAGATGGTTTTAGGTATACAGTGTGGAAGAAATACTTCTTTATCATTCACTGAGATTGTATGTTGTTTATGCACTAGGGGAGCACAAGAAAATACTAACTTCAGTGGCATTTATACCATATACACAACCAAATATGGTATTTAAAATAAAAGTATATTGTATCTCGGTGAAAAACTGGCTGGGCATTACAAGAGTTAAACTCTGTTATATTTCCGTCACGTTTTATCTATATTTTATTTTTATTTCTTTTTGTATAACACATTTGAGATTATCTAATCATCTAATCATTGCAAACTTGTGGCACATAAAATGTGTGAAACACGCTATTTTAGAAATGGACTGAAATTAATTTACATTTGACATTTTAGTCATTTAGAAGACACTCTTATCCAGAGCGACTTACAGTAGTGAGTGCATACATTTAAAAATTTTTTTTCGTAATGATGTTGATACCATAACGTTTTTCTAAACTATAATGGTTATGTCTTATAGGACTGTAACCTACTACTAAAATGTTGTATTTGCAGTTGACTAGAGTAGGCATCCAGGTTTAACCTATTGTTATCCATATCCATAGGTAATTCTGACACAACTTTATCATTCAAAGTTACTTGCTATGATATGTGGTTGCCCTCTTATTCTTAACTGCACTGTCATTGAATTTTATCCTGCTAGTGAATTATTTTGCCCACACTCTGCTACATTACCTACATTTTGAGGCTGGATTTTGGGTATAGGTGTCCGAATAAGTAAACAGCTGTTCTCAAACGACTATCCCCCTTCCCCCAGCCTCAAAATGATAGACAGATTTGTCGTTCTTAACCTCCAGTTGCCACTAGGTGGCAACCAAACAGTAACGTTTGGATTATATTTTTGAGTCTATTTATTTGTTTATTGGTGAATAGCGAATATCTCACAAATTAATAGATTGGTTTTGGTGAGGTTAGTTGTAAATAGAGCTTTCTGAGACTAGGACCAGGCACTTTAGATTTTGATGAAGGTTCAAGCTTTTTAAAGATTCATAACTATAGTTAATGATGGTTGAGGAATGGAAGTTGAATTATAGTGATTTATGAACCTATCTGTTCAGCATGGCCAAATGATGTGCTCTTAATGTGCTTGCCTCTCTTTTTTATATATATGCAATTTTCCCAGAATAAGTGTATTCGGTGTATTTGTTTGTATTCTCCAATAATTAGTACGGTATACTTTTGATATGTTAAAATTTAACCCGGCCTCTCTTTTGTGACCTTGTATTTCTATGCTGTTTTCAACTGTTTCAAAGCATACATTTTTAAATTGCAGTGTGAATTGTAGTGGGTTGCTTCAATTTAAAGCTGCAATATGTAACTTGTTGGGCAATGACCAAATTCACATAGAAATGTGAGTTATAGATCTTTAATTCTCATTGAAAGCAAGTCTAAGAAGCAGTAGATCTGTTCTATGTGTGCTATTTCTATGCTTCCCGTTCTTAAGTTTTGTTTTTGCCTCTTTTACTTTCGGTTTTGTACACCAGCTTCAGACAGCTGAAAATACAATATTTTTGGTTATGGAAAATATATTTCACAGCGGTTTAGATGGTACAATGATTCTCTACACTATAGTTGCTTGTTTTGTCACATAAACAGAAATTAGGCAAACTATTTGAATTCAAGCAACCAGGAAATGGCAGAGATTACTGCATAGTGCATCTTTAAACTACTTAAAAGATTGCCAGAGTAAATTAATGGAGATTTGATATACATTTACACTTAAAAACGTACAGTGCCTTCAGAAAGTATTCACACCCCTTTACTTTTTCCACATTTAAAACGTACAGTGCCTTCAGAAAGTATTCACACCCCTTTACTTTTTCCACATTTTGTTGTGTTACAGCCTGAATTTTTCTAATGGATTACATTTACATTTTACATTTTAGTCATTTAGCAGACGCTCTTATCCAGAGCGACTTACAGTTAGTGAGAGAATACATTTTTTTTTTCATACTGGCGCCCCATGGGAATCGAACCCACAACCCTGGCGTTGCAAACGCCATGCTCTACCAACTGAGCTACACAATACAGCATAATGTCAAAGTGGCATTATTTTTATTTATTTTTTTACAATTCTTTACAAAGTAATTAAAAATGAAAAGCTGAAATGTCTAGCATCAATAAGTATTCAACCACTTTGTTATGGCAAGCCTGAATCAATTCAGGAGTAAAAATTTGCTTAACAAATCATATAAGTTGCATGGACTCATTTTGTGTTCAATAATAGTGGTAAACATTACTTTTGAATAATTACCCTGTCTCTGTACCCCATACAATTATATGTAAGGTCCCTCAATCGAGTAATGAATTTCAAGTACAGATTCAACCACAAAGATCAGGGAGGTTTTCCAATGCCTTGCAAAGAAGGGCACCAATTGGTAGATGTGAAAACAAGTTATTAATTAGGCTTTGTTGGTCACTACAAAGATACAGGCGTCCTTCCTAACTCATTTGCCGGAGAGGAAGGAAACTGCTCAGGAATTTAAAACCGTTACAGAGTTTAATGGTTGTGATGTGAGAACTGAGGATGGATCAACAACATTGTAGTTACTCCACAATACTAACCTAAATTACAGAGTGAAAAGAAGGAAGCCTGTACACAAATAGCTTGTGGTCCTCTGTAGCTCAGCTGGTAGAGCACGGCGCTTGTAACGCCAAGGTAGTGGGTTCGATGCCCGGGACCACCCATACACACAAAAAATATATATATGCACGCATGACTGTAAGTCGCTTTGGATAAAAGTGTCTGCTAAATGGCATATTATATTATATATTATTATTATTATTATTATATTATTATATTATTATATTATTATTATTATATTATTATTATTATTATATTACAATCAAAAATATTCCAAAACATGCACTTAAGTAATACTGCAACAGATGTGGCAAAGAAATATTTTGGCCTGAATACAAAGCATTATGTTTGCGGCAAATCCAACACAACACATCACTGAGTACCACTCGTCATATTTTCAAGCATGGTGCTGGCTGCATCATGTTATGGGTATGCTTGTCATCTGCAAGGACTAGGGAGTTTTTGGGGATAAAAATAAATGGAATAAAGCTAAGCACAGCAAACTCCTAGAGGAAAACTTGGTTCAGTCTGCTTTCCAACAGACACTGGGAGAGAAATTCACCTTTCAGCAGGACAATAACCTAAATCACAAGCCCAAATCTACACTGGAGTTGCTAACCAAGATGACATAGAATGTTCCTGAGTGGCCTAGTTACATTTTTGACTTAAATCTGCTTAGAAATCTATGGCATCACTTGATAATGGCTGACTAGCAAAGATCTGTAACCAACTTGATAGAGCTTGAATAATTTTTAAAAGAATAATGGGCAAATATTGTACAATTCAGGTGTGCAAAGCTCTGAGACTTACCCAAAAAGACTCACAGCTGTGTTCGCTGCCAAAGCTGTTTCTAACTTTATTGACTCAGGGGGTTGAATACTTATCTAATCTAGATAATATATTAGCTTTTTATTTTTCATCTTTTTTTTATACCGTATTTTGTGTAGATCGATGACAAAAAATTACAATTAAATCAATTTTAATCCCACTTTGTAACACAACAAAATGTGGAAAAAGTAAAGGGGTGTGAATACTTACTGATGACACTGTATACAATGACAGCTTTTATCATGTTTGCACTGTACGATTTGCAATTTTATGTAAAATGCAAATAAAATAAAAAATGGTTTTGTGGCTTGGTGTGAAGGAGATGATTGATTCCACTCAGAATAACTCAAAAATATTTTTTTCACATACCTAGCAATTGCCATTTGATATATTTTAAGTTATTTGGCTAGGTCATAGTGTGTCTTATCAGTATACCGCCTCTGTCCAAAAATCTTACACAAATAAAAGTACAATTACAGCCTGAAAGATTTTCTGCAAAAGTAGCCTTGGCCTACAATCAAATAATCAAAATAAGTTGTATGTGCTTAGGCCTACAGAAAAATGTGTAGTTATGTTTGCATAGAAAAAGTGCAAAATTGGTACGTTTGACCTACTAAGACTACCTTCTTTTTAAAAATATTTAGTGCCCCCTCCCTCTATTCTCCAAACACCGGAAGCTTCTCATCCAAAGTGGGAGCTAAGGAGAGAGAGAGAGATAGAGAAAAAGTGAAAGGTTACTGTCATTCAATAGTTTCGAAGGAATAGGCACATTTCTTCTTTGCATTTTCTTGTCATTATTTGAAATAATGGAATAGGGCCCAAGTCTTCACATTTACGAATTGCTGGTGCAACAGTCGTATCATCATCCGACGACCACTAGACAAAGCAGTCGTTTCTCGTTGCTCTTGTCGGAGTACTTTTTAGAGGTCTTGTGAAACGCTAATAGTTCAGGTTTTCGCGCTGACTGCCTTTGGTTTGGGGTCTCGTTTTCTTGTGCGAATGATTTAACATAGTTGTGGCTTACTTTGCTGGAGTTCTATCATGGAGTTACCGTCCACAGAAAATAAATGTTTCACAGAGAGTAACCTGAACTCGGCGAATAGGCGTAGACAAGGAGTCATGCCGAAAATATACACCACCACTCTGTTTCTTCTTTTCACCAAAGGTAAGAAGACACGAAGTAGCCACAAGTCCTTCGGCACTTTAGTGTTATAAATGTATCTGCCTAATGGAAGTGTACTTATCACCCGGTACAATGTTATATACTATAGACCACTTTAAACAAGCTTTATTTCAGAAAATTTTTGTTGACTTGAAGACGCTACTGAGGAGCCCATCTTGGTTATCAAATAGCCCAAGTTGTAAGTGCCCACTAACAAAGTTGAAACAACAACGTTGTCTTGGCGTTTGAAATGTAAACCTTTAGTCTACAAAAGCCTAGGCCAGTGTAACAGTTAACGGCAGTAAACTCGTCATCACCCCCTCCCCAAAAACTCCATGTGCCAAAAACATAGTAAAGTGAAAACCATGTTGTTGCCCATTGTAGTTTTATTGTCCACCTGGTTAATTTGCATTCTGTCTTGACCCATATTCTATCCCCTTGGTCTTTGAATTGACAGCATTGCAGGGCACACAAAGAACTGTCTTCCAATGCCACACATTGTAATACTGCAATTTCCATAACAATGTGCAGTTTACAGTATGTCATTTGTGCTTAGCAGAGGTCATAACATGACCATGATTGAAAACTGTTTTTGGACAAGCTACAGTGGCAGAATAATGATCTATATTGGTTGTCTGCAACATTCATGTTGGCATGGCCTGACTTTAGAAGGTTCCCTACTGCTCAGCTTGATTCAACAGGCTCTTTCATAGAATATGGCCAGACCTGGGCTGAAGAGAGTGGGTGAAGTAACTGTACAAGGTGTGGAAAGCGTTCGACAGGGATGCTGGCCCATGTTTACTCCAATGCTTCCTACAGTTGGCTGGATGTCCTTTGGGTGGTGGACCATTCTTGATACACACAGGAAAATGTAGTGTGTGAAAAACCCAGCAGCATTGCAGTTCTTGAGACAAACCGGTGTGCCTGGTACCTACTACCATACCCCGTTCAAAGGCACCTTTGTATTGCCCTTTCACCATCTGAATGGCACACATACACAATCCATGTCTCAATTGTCTCCAGGCTTAAAAATCCTTATTTAACTTGTCTCCTTCCCTTCATCTACACTGATTTGAAGTGGATTTAACAAGTGACATCAATAAAGAATCATAGCTTTCACCTGGATTCACCTGGTCAGTCTGTCATGGAAAGAGCAGGTGTTCTTAATGATCCAACCTTTTCCAATCATCTTTGAGCTCCAATTCTGATTGGGCTGCACAGGCTGATTGTTAGAGCTTGTCAGGAATGATATGTGCATAGAGATCCTATAACTGAATTATAGGATTCCTATGGATATGTTGATGAGGCACATACTGTAGTACAGCGTGCAGAAGGGTCATTTATCTACAGTGGGGAGAACAAGTATTTGATACACTGCCGATTTTGCAGGTTTTCCTACTTACAAAGCATGTAGAGGTCTGTACTTTTTATCATAGGTACACTTCAACTGTGAGAGACGGAATCTAAAACAAAAATCCAGAAAATCACATTGTATGATTTTTAAGTAATTAATTAGCATTTTATTGCATGACATAAGTATTTGATACATTAGAAAAGCAGAACTTAATATTTGGTACAGAAACCTTTGTTTGCAATTACAGAGATCATACGTTTCCTGTAGGTCTTGACCAGGTTTGCAGACACTGCAGCAGGGATTTTGGCCCACTCCTCCATACAGACCTTCTCCAGATCCTTCAGGTTTAGGGGCTGTCGCTTGGCAATATGGACTTTCAACTCCCTCCAAAGATTTTCTATTGGGTTTAGGTCTGGAGACTGGCTAGGCCACTCCAGGACCTTGAGATGCTTCTTACAGAGCCACTCCTTAGTTGCCCTGGCTGTGTGTTTCGGGTCGTTGTCATGCTGGAAGACCCAGCCACGATCCATCTTCAATGCTCTTACTGAGGGAAGGAGGTTGTTGGCCAAGATATCGCGATACATGGCCCCATCCATCCTCCCCTCAATACGGTGCAGTCGTCCTGTCCCCTTTGCAGAAAAGCATCCCCAAAGAATGATGATGTTTCCACCTCCATGCTTCACGGTTGGGATGGTGTTCTTGGGTTTGTACTCATCCTTCTTCTTCCTCCAAACACGGCGAGTGGAGTTTAGACCAAAAAGCTCTATTTTTGTCTCATCAGACCACATGACCTTCTCCCATTCCTCCTCTAGATCATCCAGATGGTCATTGGCTAACTTCAGACGGGCCTGGACATGCGCTGGCTTGAGCAGGGGGACCTTGCGTGCGCTGCAGGATTTTAATCCATGACGGCGTAGTGTGTTACTAATGGTTTTCTTTGAGACTGTGGTCCCAGCTCTCCTCAGGTCATTGACCAGGTTCTGCCGTGTAGTTCTGGGCTGATCCTTCACCTTCCTCATGATCATTGATGCCCCACGAGGTGAGATCTTGCATGGAGCCCCAGACCGAGGGTGATTGACCGTCATCTTGAACTTCTTCCATTTTCTAATAATTGCATCAACAGTTGTTGCCTTCTCACCAAGCTGCTTGCCTATTGTCCTGTAGCCCATCCCAGCCTTGTGCAGGTCTACAATTTTATCCCTGATGTCCTTACACAGCTCTCTGGTCTTGGCCATTGTGGAGAGGTTGGAGTCTGTTTGATTGAGTGTGTGGACAGGTGTGTTTTATACAGGTAACGAGTTCAAACAGGCGCAGTTAATACAGGTAATGAGTGGAGAACAGGAGGGCTTCTTAAAGAAAAACTAACAGGTCTGTGAGAGCCGGAATTCTTACTGGTTGGTAGGTGATCAAATACTTATGTCATGCAATAAAATGCAAATTATTACTTAAAAATCATACAATGTGATTTTCTGGATTTTTGTTTTAGATTCTGTCTCTCACAGTTGAAGTGTACCTATGATAAAAACGACAGACCTCTACATGCTTTGTAAGTAGGAAACACTGCCGATTTAGCAGGTTATCAAATACTTGTTCTCCCCACTGTATGCTGCAGGCTAAAGCCGCTTGTAAAGGTTTAAGGTAAGCTTGTGCAAAGCAGTGATATGGCTCAAGCTCAATGCTTTTGCATTGGTCCTTCTCCAATGTCCCAATGTATGACTAGTGGATTATTTTTTATTTTTTTAAATCTTGTAGGGAAGTGGGAGTGTAGAGAAACAGTCAGAGAATGGATTTGTATCTTTTTGGAGACATGGAGAAAAAGTGTGTAGGGGGGTTGTCTTTGGCCTCAGGGTCTCTGGAGGAAATGGCACTACATTTGCATGGAAACCCAAGAGATAAAAGCAGCCTGACCAGAGACTTCACAGGTAGTTGAGGGGCCTGCTTGATCTTTAGAACTCGAGGGGGACCATCTCCTTCCATTGTTATGGAAATCAGGATTGGTCTGGGAAAAATACTTTAGAAGCACTCACTGTAGTTGCAAAGACAGAGGTAGTATCATTTCACTTGAAAAGTCCCTTTGCTCTGAATTGGGCTCACAATAATGTTTAGTTTATTCTAAACTAAGATGACTGAGAAGCATGCTCGCTGTAATATGGTTACGTGGAAAAGAGCCCCCAGTCTTATTGGACTGTTTTACAGTTACATTTACGTCATTTAGCAGACGCTCTTATCCAGAGCGACTTACAGTTAGTGAGTGCATACATAATTTTTTTCATACTGGCCCCCCGTGGGAATGCAAGGCTCCATGTATTGTTTGAAATATCAACATTTTGCCTTCTGGGGCTTCAGAGAGGGATTTTTTTTTTTATTCAGATAGATTTTCATCAAAACCATATTGTGAGCCCTTTTCCCCTGACAAGATGGTCCTGCGTCGTGATTAAGACCTACAGTGTATAATGTGAAACATCCTATGCCTCGAAGTACTGGAATATGGCCTGCGTCGAGGAGGTTTCAGTTAAAGGAATAGTTCACATTGATTGCAAATGTAACTTGTCTTATGGCTATTTGGAGAGTTGTCTATCTACCTGGAGAGCCGGCGATCTAATATTTGGGTATGTTTACTTTGCTATACAGACAGTTTTTGGGCAGCTGACACTAGTATCGATTATTTTCTTGGTAATTTTACCCTTAACATGAGGTACATTTGTAAATTGAGTGAACTATCTCTGAAACCGACGGTGCCCACACAGGACATAGGCGATGCTACAGCAGGCTATATCACACAGGACATAGGCGATGCTACAGCAGGCTATATCACACAGGACATAGGCGATGCTACAGCATGCTATATCACAGAGAAGAGGAAGTGATGATAACCAAACCATTACTAAAATAATGATAAGTTACCTTGGTTTCCAATAAGATCAATCATTACCATTTGCAGCAATGGCACAGTATTCTAAACTTATTTCCAACGTTCATCCAATTTGTGTAGTACTTTCAGAGCTTGTACACATTTGCTGGTTTGATCAAAACCCAGTCCTTATTTCCTATACTGCCATCTGTCCCTGCTGTGTTTCTTGTTAAAACAAAGTCAACTACTCGTATGAAAGAGAGGGCCACTCTGTTCTATGACATATGTGATGATGGAGGAGAAGCAGCTGAAATGTCTTGAAACACGTTCTGGATTAGACGTGATGGCTCGTTCTTCCCTCTGGTCTAACTCCTCAGAGGGTCTCATAGGTCTTTGGGACTGTGCAGTTAAATGTCGGGGGCAACCATCACTGTTCTCTATTGGCACAGCTCTGGCAGCTGCAGTTTGATCAGACATACAAGAGTGTTTGGGGCGGCGCACAATTGGCCCAGCGTCGTCCAGGGTAGGGGAGGGAATGTCCGGCAGGGATGTATCTCAGTTGGTAGAGCATGGCGTTTGCAACGCCAGGGTTGTGGGTTCGTTTCCCACGGGGGGCCAGTATGAAAAAATAAATAAATAATAATAAAAATAAAAATGTATGAACTCACTAACTGTAAGTCGCTCTGGATAAGAGCGTCTGCTAAATGACTAAAATGTAATGTTTGTTTATTACAGCTGAACTTAAAGATCTGGAAAATATGTTTGAAGGAGTTTTTTTGTGTGAAAAATAATCAATCTCACCACTATAGCCCTTTAGTCAACCAAACCAAATGGTGTTAGCAGTCTGTGGGCGATGGGCAGACCTGATATAGGGCATTTATTTGAGAGGGGGTTGACGTATAAAGATTTGTCGTACTATAATTAGAACTGTAAAAATAAGGCCCCAAAACCTCTAGGCAACATCACACACACAAATACAATATGCACAATTCAAATGTAACGATGGAGATTCACTATTTAGATGAGTAACTGTTAACCGCTGCACAGTATTTGAAGCAATACAACAGTGACACTGTATTTACACAGTCAAAATATCACACAAGGTTTCAGAATTACGTGGGGGGGAGGGGGAATGTAAAGGTAACATCTCTAATTGAGAGTTCTCTGATATGGTAGATGCTCCTCATAGGATGATTGATGCCACTATATTTGCTTGTTGAGTAATTTTACCCTGGGTAAACCCAGCCGGGGTCATGCCAAAGCATGTTGTAACCGAGGTGCTTGTGATTAGTTTCCACAATGCCTTCCATATTTGGCGCCCAACCAAAGAAAAGACGATGCCAGCGGCTGACATAACTGATGTTTGATCTGATAGCCCTTAATGAGCTCCTAAAATGACAGCCTGGCAGATGTTTGAAATGAATGCCTGCGTAAACCATGCCACCCGTCGTGAGATTGCTCGCCGGCAGACAAATAGCAGGGCCTTGGCAAGGAGGAAGAGTCTGCTCATAAGATGTCAAGTCGTCTGATATGGAGTGTCAGCCAGGAACGGCCTGTACAAAATGGTGGAAAACAGGTCTGTTTTGAAATGTCTAATGATGAACTGTTCAACAACCAGCTCCGCGCTATTTGGTCTCCAGACTCATGGTAGTATGTGTTTTAAACATTTCAAAGCATTTGATATAACTATTGTGTTTTTCCTGCTAAATGGGGCATTCTTTAGAACCAATTTAGGAAACTACATCTGCGTGTGGATCTGTTACTCTGGCATACTTGGGCACTTTCTTTTTTTATATCCCCTTTTTTCACTCTTTGAAGGAAATGGCTTTGTTGGTAAAAAATAAGCTATATTTAGCTTTGAACTTGAAGTAGGCTCCTTTGCTTATTTTCAGGAGGATCTGTTTCTGAAAACGTCTCCAATTTCTTTTGTGTGGCCAGGAAACGTTGTGTTGAAAGCAACAGCCAAGTCACTGGTTGCAACAAGGATTAAAAACTGAAAATCGTGTGGAAGATACACAATCTTTGGGATTTGAGTCATCAGTTGCAGAATAACTTTGATGACCCAATTGTTGAAGGATTCCATTATTGTCATAACTTGTTAACTTCATCCCTCCATTAACATCGTCTTTTGTATGGTCTGTTTGGCGTTAGGTCAAAAGCGAACATTTTTGCCGTTGCACATACTTCACTGCCACTTTATAGATTTGTCAAAAATGTCACCTTTTTTAGACATGCCTTTCTGCCAAAGCTAGGACATAGGCTTGTCTTTCAGCCACAGATGAGCCATTGGCACCATATCAGTCAAGGAGCATAGCCCTGTAACTCTGGCAAACCTCAGTGCTGCTGACTGGGATAGGACTGTTTCCATATTATAAAGTACAGTAGGAAAGCCGGGCAGATGTCATTCACAATTCCACATAGATATTAGACAGCCTTTATTTCCCATTTTTACAGAGGAGATTTCACTGTTAGTCTACACCTGTTGTTTATGAAGCATGTGACAAATATTTAATTTATTTCATATATTGAAGACTGATGGATGAATATTTTCCAGACAAATTATGGCTTTTTAATAAGACTATTTGCAGATAAAATAAAGTGACAAAAGCATGTCATCAAAATACATAAACCCTGAACAACACACCCCCAGAACTACTTGTGTTTTGTGCGAATGCTAAGTAATGAAATGAGAGCAATCGCTCACACAGTGTATAAACTATCCACAAAGTAGTAGTCTACTGTCTATGTCCGCACCATCCCTTCATGCTCCTCGAAAATGACGATAGCATGTGAAATGGACAACAAAACCTCCAGATGAAAAGAACCCTGTCTGACAGAGCCAATCACAAATATGCATGGCTCTCGTTGAACACGATGAGGCAAACTAAAGGCTGCTGAAAAGCCACAGGCCACAATCATCAAGGGAAATCCACACAGACTGATTCCAGGGCAGAGAGGTCACAAGAGCAGGGGAAAAGAGATGATTTGACACTTCGCCACCCAAGAACAAGCTCAGTCGGAACCGTTTGAAGAACTAGGGACATGAGTGATGGTACCTTTGAGTCCCTCTGTGGTGAAACAATATTTATTGCTAGATTTTTTTTTGCCCTTTGTTGCATATGATCCCTTTCCTCTCAAGGGCTGTCTGGAGAGACTTGTTTTAGGAACGATTTTAGTCTGTTGGCCTGCCTGGAACCAATGCGAAGCTGCCTGGTGAAACTCTTGAGCGCTCTGCAGAGAGAACAAGTGGTTCTTGTTATAAGATCAGAATTTGTGTAATTAAATTGAAGTCCACATGCTTTTCATTAGGCTCAATCTCTTTCCAGAGCCAAATTTAGAAATCCCACAACATTCCCCGAGCACCAAAGGCTTTTTAGATTTTATGTAAGATAAAGAGAAGCTTGTGGAATTTACTGTGGAGGATAGACTGAACTTCAGTACTACACACATTTCCCCTTCCCGCCAATATTGTTTGTGAGAAGAAATAGTCTTGGCATATTAACCAAGTAATTATCAACATATGAGGTCTGAAAAACTGCCGGGTTGCACGACTGTGAACGTCCCAAGCCTCGCCTTCTAAAACGTTTTCTGGCTTTCAACATCCTCTGCTGTTGGCCTCCCTTAATGTTTATTGTATTTTGTCCCTCCTTGTGTGCTGTAGGGGTGTTGTTTGTTTGTCGGAGGCCCCACGCTTTCTGCGGTACGCAGCAGTCGCTTGCACTTCTCGCAGCATGAGGTCAACACTGCCAACTGGGGTGAAGCAGGGGGTGTAGAGGAGGATGAATCCCCCCCATGGGGCACAGCTAATTGCATCACATTCTAAATCTCACAGCGAAAACACATACTCTGGATGGACTTCCAAGTCTGAGCTGCCTCCGGCAGATGCCATACCACGGCGGGGGTGGGGGGGGCATAGTTGAGATGGGTTGTAACCTGGCTTTGGTGGTGCATCAATTGTTATTTCCCTCCGAAAACAGAGAGTAGGCTAGTTTATCACCTTCAAGCCAGTTCAGCCAACAGTAAAATGAAAGCCACAAGGCTGGACCCCTGAGTCCTCCAGGGCCGTAAACTTGCCTCTGGACTCTAACGATGGAGGTACACAGAAAAGCTTTTCTTTTCTTCTCCAGGAGCATATCAAATTAGGCATAAGTAAAGGCTTTAATTTCTGGATCAGATGGAAAAGGTGTCTTACTAAACTTTAAAGACTTTTCCCTTGTAGATGTTATCAGAAATGCATCAAAACCCTGCCAACTAATATCAACACTTATATTTCATTTTGGAGAAATTGTTTACCTTCTGTAAGTTTAAGAAATATTGCCTTGTGCCTCCTTAATTCCGTAACCAAAAACCCACATATCTTTAAGATATTTTTAAATGTCTCTCCCTCATGAGGAGGGAGGATAATGAAAGTTCACAGAAGGAACAAGTAATGGTAGACCTACCAATTAGTTATAGTGATTTTACTGATATCAATTTTATTTATGAATTATTAAGTGAATAAAACTCGTAATTCCGATACCAAATTGGTAACCGAATTACCCAACAAATCAGTAATGGAATTACTGCAACTGAATTGGCTACAATGGGAAATCATAATAGTCACAAACCACAGTTGGGTCACCTGCTACTGTCCTCCCTTCCGCTGTCATACTGTTATGTTCAGCTCATAACTGTTTTCTTTCTGTTGTCTGGTGGTCAAACCAAGAGTGTTAAAACAATCTGAGTCTGGACGACTCCTCCCTGTCTCTCTCCCTTTCTCTCTCTCACTGTCCAGTTAATGTCACCTCTCCCAGCTCTTAATGACACCTACCCATGAGCCCCCTGTAACCAGCATCCTAACGCACTGACCGACATCGGAAGTCCATGGATGTTGTAAAGTAGTTTAAATTTGGTCAGTCCACCCTGGCATTGATGTTTAACGTCCACAGATGGACCGGACTGGACCAAATCTGAACCTATCATAGACGTATGTTTCACAAGTTTGGATAGCACAGTACAGTGAGTAGAGCATAGTGGAGTATAACTACAGATTTCAGCACCCAAAGAATAGCCTGGTTTTACACAGGACAATTCATGTGTAAATGCTGCAGTCCGCCCACACACTAGTTGCCACTCAACTCCATCATAAATCGTTGAGTTTAGTCTGCTAAATAGAGTACGGTACAATATAGTACAGTATATTGTACTGAACTATACTCTACTGAACTCTACTATAATGTAATTTACTCTACTACAATGTATTGAACTGTGCTGCACTGTGATGTCCAAACTTGTGAAACAGAGAAAGACATTCATAATGATGCATTTCTGTGTAGTACAGATCAGGGACCCATGATGTAATTCCATTACCGGGTGTAAATCCACTTCACTTACTGTAGTTCAGTAACCAAAATATATTTTTTCAAGGTGCTATGTCATAGCTGACACCCCATTCTTTCTGCAGACATCTTTGAATCTTATATTTAAGAGTTTTTGGGAAACGTGGTCGCATATAAACCTGAGGGAGATTTTACCGTAATTCTGTTAAAAAAAGTTTGCATCTGCACAGTTCTTACACTAAATTAGTTTAGGAAAAATATTCAGTGGAAATTGTTAGAAGTAGTCCTTGTGCAAAGAGTTGTACTTAGAAATGGTTCCGTGACCGTGGAATTGCCCCTGCAAATCCATAAAGTTCTCCAATGGCTCAAAAGTGTTGAAATTCTGTGAGTGTCGTTGATCTTTTTTAGGTTAAGAAAATGAATGCCCCCCCTCCCTTGTGAATGGTTGGAGCCATACTTAGTGGGGAGTCGTAAAGTAAACCACTCTGGGTATGTTCCACTCAGTGGCAATTGGTGGTTTAATTTTGTTTTATGTTACAGATCAAATCCATTAGACTTTGCTCTAGTATTTGTGTCTTAGTCATGTAATTAAATACTTTTTTTTTTACATTCATAATCTCCACCAAGAAAATGACCATGTATGGCCATAGCACGCTCCCACTCATCTCTGCGCCCACCCCCCTCCAGCTGTTTTGTCCCTTGTATGTGCAGTGAAGGGGCAGGGGATTCTCATATAAATGTTTTGGCCACAGATGGGTATCCATCTCACTGCTGGGCCCCTGCGTTAAATGAAAGGAACGGTTCATTGAGGGTTTAAAGCCTCATCGGCCTCCGATACAATCTCATGCCATGCTCTCTTTGATGACAGGACAGAAGAGAACAGCTGCAATGCAAACTCAAAGGACAGTTCCATCCTAGGGCTGGGCGCTATATCGAATTAATTCCAATTCATTCCAAATGCCTGTATCACAAGAATTTAAGTTATTTTTAATTTTTCGTTTTTATGAGCGTTTATGTCCGCTTGTTCTCATGTTGTCTTTTTGGTCTTGTCTCCTTCGCGGAAAGGCAGGCGACAAGCTTAGGTCCAAAATAAGCCCATAGAAACACATTGGGATTTTTGGTGAGAGTGAAACCTCTCGCTTCGTCTTTTCCTCTCTGTTTACATTTACACACACACACCAAGCCCCTCCCCCTGACACACCAACAGAGTTGAGAGATCACTTCTTCCCCTCTGACAAGCGGTTTCAACTCGCTATTTGAGGTTTGGTCCAACAGAATCTGAAACACATTGAGACATTATTTTACTGTAATAAAGAAGTTAACCTTTCTAATGATACCCTTTTTATGTTTCAACTACTCAAATTGCACACAGAGCAGACACTACTTAAACAGGAGTATCAATGAACATTGATTCTGGAAAATGTATGCTCAGTTTGTCGCGCGCGGCATTGCGGTACCATGTACCGCTATCAACATTTTAGCTAAAGACTGTTATACTAGCTGTCTAGTCTGTTTTATTTTTATTATAAATGTGCAATATGCATTCAAACACAATTATATAATGAACTGGCAACTCGTTTTCATTCTGAGAAATAAGGTAGGCCACTTGATTTCAACTCAACATCTGAACAAAGTGGACAGGCTAGCATGCTGTTCAAACAGTTGGAGACAGACAGAAGGGTGTGTTCATAACAATTCAACTGTTCTGCCTTGTTAGATTGCAAATAGTTAGCTAAACTTAAAATATAAATATTAGCTGGCTACTCACTAGCACGTTCTTCTGCTTGAGAGATTGTTTATGAGACTTGTGTTCATTTTCTATACAGTAATACCTGCTATTAGTGAATGTGCATTATGCATTGTTCTGGTAAAATGTTTTAACAAAAAGGGCATGTTCATAGACTGACTTAAAAGCCAGATCAGTGATTATTGCAACAACAAAAAAAGCAGGTTAAACTAGTTTGATAAAATAAATAAATAATTAGTGGGGCTTATTTAGCCTAATTTCACATGCCGTGAATTCATTAGATTATTGCTGACTATTTGAAATGCGGTGTATTTGACATTTTTTGAATGGCGGATGCTCAATATTCAAATCTGAATAGGAGTTCCACGTCCTACAAGAAGACCGGTTGAGGGACGCACGTCGCGGAGGAGTGACGCCATCTGACGTGAGACATTGTGTGCCACCGACTGACCAAGGTTCTGCCAGCAACCAAATCACTGGCACCCTGCACCTCTGCATCATGGCCCTTATCAGAGTGGATTTACCGCCAGCCCCTCCAGGTCTCCCCTTTTGCCTGTTGTCTGTCAATCTGGACTGTGTGTGATTAAATGGAGGGTAACTTGCTCCTACTGCACTGTCCCAATGGACCGCAGTCCCCCACTGGTTAATCTCAGTATCTGCGGGCATTTCAGAGCGGGCACCTGTTTAGCCATGTCCAGCCTGACACTCCAGTCCCTCGACGTGGGAGCAGCTGCACAAACACCCAACTTCCTGCTCTCCCCGGGCCCTCCGCTTGGTCTTGTGAACCCCCACCTACCCCCTTCGACTGCAACCCCCCCCCACACCCCTTAAATGGCTGTTTGTTTGAGGAGTCCAGGCCCAGTGTGATACCGCAGGCCCAACTGCCTTGCCCGACTATTAGGCCGTTCTGGGCTGTTATGTTACCCCAGGGAAATCAGCAGCTGAAAGTGATAAGTGCTCTAATATGTTGCCTTCTCGCCCTCGACAGCCACGGAGCTCGATGACTTCATTCATTTTTCGCATGCTCCCATGGCGCAGTCTCAAGTGGATGAGATGAGGACAATGGGAGATTCAGTTTCTACTGTTGTGTATTTGCATAACGGTGCTCTTCAGCCTTGCAAACCATGGGTATGGTGAAACATACCTCCAGTAATAATTGTGGCAAGCTCAAATTTCCATACAAGGCTGCTATGTCATTTATGGACCCCCCCCCCCACACTCAGTGTCCGGTGGGTCAAACCACTGGTCATATTTCAAAGGGTGGTTTTGTTTTAACCATGGCTCAATTTAATGCTTGGCTCCTTTAGTGGACAGGTGGTCCAAAGCAACTCTACACCATTGTTAAATATGAGTCTGCTCACATCCATGCATCCATGGAGTCCTCCTTACCCCTGGTATATAGCATCGAAATAGGTCAGTTGGAAGTTACAACAGAGGAAGCCCACAATGTAAGGTAACGTTCTCATTTTTATTCTACAGTTTGCCGTTGTGGTCTCTCCCAGTCGTCTTCACATTCCACAGCCTTCTGTCTGTTGCGAATTAAACCTCCAAATGTTTCTGTGCCCATCTTTCCTGCCTACAGTCAATAGCGCTTGGTGGGAGGTCCCTGCATCCACAACGAAGCCTTGTAGGTATCTCAAATGGAACCAGTCACAGACCCAGTATCTTTACACCAGAGGGTCATTGACCGCTGCGCATCAAAGCCCTCCTTTGTGAGAGAGAGGGAGAAACCACAGGAGCTTTTTGGCACTAACAGAGCCAAGTTGAGCTTTGAGACTAGTAGGGTACCACTATACGAGCTGGAAGAGAAAGCCCTAAAG